>NW_024533128.1:0-79243 GCF_016097555.1 Gigantopelta aegis
TTTTTTTTGAGTGACTTTTTGTAGAATGATGAATTTTACTGTAGATACCCCGCCCTAAAAGTTTTTGTTTTGTGGGGTTTTCTAAATTTTCCAAATTAATGATTAACAAGAAAAGGAAATGTGTTCACTGCAAATAACAAAAATGCACCATATTGTGTGTAATTGAAGAAAGTAGAAATAATTAGCAATAGTAGAAGAAAAGACGTCTGCTTCATGGAGAATGTATACTTGTTCTGGTATACTGGTGTGTACACACGCACACACACACACACACACACACACACACACACACACACCGTCACGACATATATGCAGATATGCACGATATATGTCTAATTTTAGAAACTGTTTTATTGTTTAGATCGTATAAACCGTATTCTGTATAATTACCTTCGTGTAATTGTAGCCACACCAAAGATTACTAAGGAAACCGAGTTTGAAGATATTGTGGGAGCAGAAGTCGGAAAACCAGCAGTACTACATAAAACTGTGTTTTGCAGACCAGATTATATTAGTTACAACTGGAGCAGATCTGACAGAAAGTCAACCGTTAATTATACAAGTATTGAGCTAGAAAACATTACTCTGGAAATATATGGTAAAACAGTAAACGACTCTGGCTACAGAATCTCACTCAATATCAGCTCATTCTCACAGGAAGACATAGGAACCTACACACTGAATGTCTGTAATGGTGTTGGATGTTCTCAGTTTTCTTTAAACCTGACAGCAGCAGGACCACCTCTTCGTCCAAAACAGCTTCAAGAAGGAGAATCAACGTCTGACACAGTCTGGTTGTCATGGTTACCTAACTATCCAGGCGGAAATACAAACAGATTATACTGAGTACAAAAAACACAAAAAAAGCACAAAAATGGCGTCCTGAATGGAAGCATGGCTGGACAAGTCAATGGACTGATGTTACTTTTCAAGATCAGAAAATGTTTGCCATAGTAACAAAGTCTCAAGGCTAACCAGGTGTTATAACGTCAGACTGTCGAGCCCATCCAATGACACGACCAAAAAAACAATGCCAGTGATTCCATCACAGTAACAGTAATGACAAAAGTTAAACCATACTGTATGTGTATATGTGTCAACCATTCCGTCTGTCTGTCTCTCTGTCAGTATTGGGCGGGATTAAGCTCAATCGGTTGAAGTGCTCACTTGAAAAGTGCTTGTATTGACAGGATAAAACCACCTCGATAGATCCGTTCAAACTGACTGGATTTTCGTCCCAACTAATGCAACCACATCTGGTCAAAGGCTGTGGTATCATATGCTATCCTGTCTGTGTGACGTGCATATAAAGATCCTTGCTGATACTGAAAAAACCCACACGGACCGGTATTGTTGTAATATTACCTGTCCCCCCTAAAATGGTAATGGACATAGTTTATTACTGTAAACTATTTCTGTAAAACTATACCGGCCCATCGGTGTCGTCGTGGTTAAGCCATCGGACTACAGGCTGGTAGGTACATATTTCGCAGCCCGGTACGGCTCCAACCCCAGAGCCAGTTCTTCAGGAGCTCATTGGGTATGTGTATGGCCAATACACCCTCTTCTCTCTCACTTACAACCAAGTAATCAACTAACCCACTGTCCTTCACAGACAGCCCAGATAGCTGAGGTGTGTGCCCATGACAGCGTGCGTGAATCTTAATTGGATATAAGCAGGAAAATAAGTTGGAATGAATGAAATGTAAAACTATTGATTAAGTAGACTTTCCCATTTAAAACCACAGAACTGACCAATTACGTAGTGGAAACAAGAAACAAAAATTATCACTCGTGGGTATCGTGGGTTGTCGTTTTTGCTCCAGCGTAGCATACCAATAGGCCTAATAGTGTAACATTTTTCCTTTGGATTATTTAACATACAGAAAAATTACTATATGCCCATTTTTGGTTCCATTAAGCAACTTGAAAATATATTTAGTTAAAGTTTTTAAATTATACTTATCAACATCATTTATGTGGTTTACAAGTCATGTTGATCAAAGAGAAGCGCCTCTGTCGAAAATTACTGCTTTTGTTTACACCTCGTGCATACAGGATTAGTCAGGAGCTTACATTCACTTCGCCCCAAGCTACTGTACCGGAGGCATCGAAAGAAAACAAAATGGCTTTCCAACAACATAAGGCTCATGTTTTAGTTTACTCTCCCTTTAAAGATGAACCCCAGTTTTTAGGTATCTGATAAGAAAAAAATGCATTATGGAGTAATAATGACAACAAACTCAAAGTTTTATTATGGTAGTTTAGGTTGCCGTTTACGAAACATCTGCACTGTTGAACCATTCAGTAACTCTCGGGCCACATTGTTTCGACCTTCCAATGGGACAACAGGATGGCATGAATTCAGGTAGTTCGGTTATTACTGTTAATTTTCTTGTTCATGGGTGTATAGTGTGCCAATCTCAAACAATGGATTAACTTGCCAATAAACGTAAACTTTAATCAAATAACTAATAAACGATAATAAGTTACTGGTTGCTGTTCATTATCAGCACGCACACTATAGTACATACACGTAATCCAGCATCAGATACATTAGAATATTGCAAACTGTTGATTTCCTTATCGTCTGGTCCACCTGTAAATCAAACAAAATCGTCATCGTTTTTTATGTATGTCAATCAGTGTCATGGGTACAGATGTGTTTTTGTATGAAAGAAATTGTCCCAAATCTAGTATCAGCCCACTGTTTCTCACACAGGTTGTCTTATTATATGGGAAATCGGCAAATTCCGTTCCATATTTATAGAAGTTACAAGAAATCCTGTGAACTTTAAAATTCAATTATGCATCTCAAAATTTACCAAAAGTTGAACATTGTAGTTTATTCCCATGGACCCTTGATATCTACATAATACATTAAATATATATATAATTGTTACTTAATTATTTATTATTTATTTATTATTATTTATTATTTATTTATTATAACAGTTAATTATTATTTAGTATTATAATGTTACATTTACTACAATTTATTATATATTTATTATATATTATAACTGAGTATACTATAATTTATTATATATTTATTACTCAGTTAAATAATATAATAAATATATAATAAACATTATAGTATACTTCAGTTATAATATATATAATAAATATATAATAAATTATAGTATTACTCAGTTATAATAATAATAAATATATAATAAATTGTAGTAAGTAAAATAATACTTATTATAACATAAATCATTATATTACATTTTATCATACTTTTATACTATATTCTAAGTATATTATTTTATTATAATTAATAATATTTTAAAATACAATTATTTAATTATAATTATTTCTCTATCATTATTATTTGTAATTTATTACTATTATTACTATTTATTATAATATATTAATTATAGTGTATTGTCTTTATTATCGTTTATTATATATTTATTGTATAATAATTTTATTTATCTTTAGTGAATTATTATAAATATATTGTTTATTATACTTATACCATTTTCATATATATGTGTATTTTAAAATATCAATTACTTATATTATAATTATTTCTCTATAATTATTATTTATAATTTATTAATATATTACTATTTATTATAATATATTAATTATAGTGTATTGTTACTATATTATCATTTATTGTATATTTATTATATCATATTGTATTATTATTGATTGGATTATTATAAGTATATTATTTATTAGAATTATACCATTTGCACATAATTATAATATTTTAAAATACAATTATTTATATTATATTTATTCAGATCAATTATATAATTATTTATTTATTATTCTTATTATTATTATTATTATTATTATTATTTTATTATTTCTTTATTTTTATTTATTTACAATTTATTTATGTAATTAAATATTTATTTATTATTTATTTATTTATGATATTTTTAATTGTATGTAATGTTTGATATTTTGTGCAGGTCTGTGTGTCCCTTGTCGCATGACGCAAGAAGACACATTGAATGGTGCAGCTGGTATAGTGATTGGTATCGTTGTTGGTCTAGTTATAGCGTCAGTTGTGTATGCTGTTATCGAAATAATCAGAAGACGAGGATACATTTGCAAGCAAGGTACACATTCTATTTTTAATTGTTGCAGAAAGTATTTGTTAAATTTACAGCTATTTTTCTGATTCAAATGGGCATACATTGGTGGAGTGAGGGGTCACCGTTCGTTGAAGTAGAATGACTTAAATGTAATATATATGTGGTTCAGCACGAGTCAGAATAGTACATTGTATTGTTTTAAAAGTGATCCATTTGTTTTGTTTTAGTGTAGGGTCATCGTTAAATTGATAAGAAATGTGTTGGACTCTGTGTTTTTAAGTATTTGTTTGGGGTGGGTGGGACAATACAACCTTGTAGAACTCCCATCTGCTCCACATATTTACCAGTGTAAAAATATTTCTATTATTTACCTTTTCTTAATTCTCTACATTACCTGATCATTAAAAAAAATAGAAACACTGATTGAAAGTGATCCAGGTAGGACTAACTGACAAATCAATATGTATAAACAAACTGAGGTTGTATTTCACATACTGTAATAACTATACACCTGAAATTCCATTAAGCATCGGCTAATGTTGGCCATGTGATTGAGACCATTTTGTGGATACAAAACAATGAAATTAATATTCTGTGTGTACAGAGGGTATTGCAAAAGATTGACAGCAAGTAAGTCTGTCATTGCATCAATGTTTAACGTATTCTAGTGGTGGGGGGACAGAAGGCGTAAATATGCATGAAAAAGTATGTTAATTAACGGTGGAGCTGAAATCATGCTCATGTGCTTCTCACAAGTATTTTATACACGCCATCTCGGAACATACACAGTAAATACAGAACATGTAAAACATCTTAATATTAGGTTTAAACCACGTCGGTACGGACAACTGCTTCTAGGCACCTTTGTGGCTGCAATATTAATTTCCAGGTGTATAATATTATTCAGAATTGTTTGCTCCTTGTGGGTGGGTCTATCACATTCTAGGTAGCACAATATGTTGAAGTAATCTGTCTCTTTGTATCTGCTATTCTACATGTATCAGTGAACATGTGTGTACATATATTATCTTTCAGTTTTACAACTAACAAACATGTTTATCCTTGCAGATAAGAAACTGGCAACAAATATGTAAGCAAACTATTAGCTTAATTGGTTATTGTAGTAGACTAGTAGCGTATAATTACATTTGGATATCCGTTTGTTTGCAATTATTTAACTTTCTTTACTCGGGGGCGTGGCTTACGAAAAAGGGCATAGCTTAAAATTGCATTTCGCGAGATGTTACATTCTGCTGGCTACGATTAAGTATTTCCATCTTTCCCATCTATATTTAAACCTGAATATACCGGTGTACATGAAAAGTGTGATACCTGGCTGCATCTAACTAACATTTAAATATCATATTTGACATAAGCACAAAATAAGCCCTTTTCTTTACTTTTATGGCAACTTGGTTCAGCAGTAAGGAGGGCATGCTTATTGTTTTCCATGAATGTTCTTGTGTGTGTGGTGATTCCAAAGGTGTCAGTAACTATTAAGGTAGATACTAGAAAACTAGATGACGTGGTTATGATGATTTGAATTGCTTTGTTGATCAAATACAATATAAATTGTCTGATGATATTATTTTAGACAGCACATCAGAAAATATGTGAAATTTGTGGCATTATTTTAGACATTTGTTTTCCTCCAAGACAATATGTCTGAACTTGTCAGTACATGATATCATCCTGCCCATCATAAATTTATGAGTGTATCTGCTGGAAACTATACATTTTTATATGTATCTTAAATATGAGCCATGTTGAGTGTTGATGATGCAATATGACATCATATCTGCATGACACTATATTTTAACAAGATATTTTGATTATGTGGCATGGGCAGATATTAGTGTTTGCATGTGCAAATGCAGAACATTTGTATGCAATTTATGGAGTGCTCTAAAAACAACAGTCAAGTTATTTACAACAACCATAAAAGGCTGTTGTTTCAGTTTTGCTCGATTGGTGGAATTTTAATAATAATTCCCACAGAATACTGATCACCTAATTGACACTCCCAATGTAATTGCATGCTAGTAAACGTAATCGGTCGAAATGTTCTGAATTATATAAATACCGTATATACCTTATTGACCAGGGCTCGACAGTAAGGATTGTCCGCCTGTCCGGGACAGGTAGAATTTACTGGGGACATGTGAATACCCCATTTCACCTGTCTGACCAGACAGGTGCTTCAAAATCCGAATATATCGCTAATTTTTCGCATTTATTCAGCGTGAACACGATCTTGTTGATTCTGTCCCAATGTCGGAAGTTGATATTTCGATAACTTCCAATACGCATGCGTTAAAATGCCATAACGCAACAGATCAATCTCGATACTTCTTATGGCAAGCCATGGCTTTATGTAGCGCGCTGTCATTGGTCAATTGCTGTCATCTGCTGGACTGGAAAAGGGCCAGGGGCAGCGTATATTTACGTAATTGTTTTCTCACAAAACAACAAGAAACAAGAAAATCAATAAAAAACCATGCAGTGATTTCAGTAGAATTCAGAAGTAATTGGCAGAGTAGCAAATGTAAACAGCAAAAGACCTACATACATCATACTTCCATCTGTATAAATAGTTGAATCAGCAAGATTGAAAGACGGCAAAATAATTTAATTAGGGTAACATAGACGGAAAATTTTGCACCATAGATTAAAGTTGTCAATGCCGGCACCTATTAAAAACATTAACATGTGACATCCAGTAAAAAAACCCACATCAACAGTGAATTATCTGCCCAATAATTTAATTTTTATCACTTTCTGACGAAGCATAAACTTGTGTTTTGCATGATAATATAACCACATCATGAAAACATGTTTAGAAGTCTATGGTGCGAACTTGTTATGATCTTTGGAATAATATGGAGCTGAAGTTATTGTTGGTACAATATTAATGTTCTGTCTGATGAATTGTATGTAGAGTTATTTTTCTTATTTGACAACCTATATTTTTCTGCTTTTAGACTTATTTTTAATATAAAGGCATACAACCATGTGTTTATTTACATATTTCATGGTCAATATTTTGCATGTATAATTCATATTTGGTCAGTTGCGGCAATCAATGTATGCCATTGTGTGTGTTTAAACTGCTTCAGTGGTGCATGCAATTTAATATGCATTAACACATTAGATATAATATATTCGCGCCATCATAACCTACACTGACAACTTTTGACCTCCATTCATCTTATTGAGTACATGGACCATCAGTTGACTTTTGCCAGTTGAATGTTTTTATGTGATTACATTGATGATTATTTGTTTGAAACTTGTCTTACTGAGTATATAGTTGATATGTCAGATTGTTTTTGTTTTGTTTTTTGTTCCTGTGACTAGATTGGTGAACGATTGATTGAAACACTGGTGCTGAGGTTTATCTTATTGAGCATATCAATTAGTTGATTTTTTTTTGTATTCTTTGTTTTGTTTATTGTGATATAGATGCGACTACAATTGATGTTTGGTCATTTGAAACTCGAGTGTTAATGTTCATCTTATTGAACATAATATTCATCAGTTGGTTGTTGTCATTTGATTGTGTGTGTGTTTTTTGTGTGTTTTTTATCTTACTGAGATTTGTGACTCACTGACTACATTGAAGATTTTATTGTTAAGTTCACAATCTTATTTTGTGATGCAATAAAGATTCTTCTAGTCGACTCCTGGATACTGATTTCTAACTCATGTCATGTGATGAATGCGCGGGAAAAAAAAAAAAAAAAAAAAAAAAAAAATACCGCTTCAAGGACATGTGATATATCTGATGGGACAGGTAGTTTTATTTTTTGCATGTCCTACAGGAAAGGTGCCTTAAAAGATTAATGTAGAGTCCTATTTACCTAAATTTCCCCAGAAGACACGTATTGGTGTGACTGCATATTATTCATACCAGAGAACCAGACAATGTTTTTTTTTTTTTTTTTTTACAAACATTACATTTTGGTCATTCCACCAAGTTTTGATTCTAAAATCCAAGCATTTCTATCAACTGAGCCAATCCCACCCAGCTTTCCAAACAAGCGATTTGTTAAGTAACCGGAAGGAAGGAAATGTTTTATTTAACGACGTACTCAACACATTTTATTTACTGTTATATGGCATCGGGTTCTGTGACAGAATGTTGAGGTGAATGTGTTAAATGTATACAGTACAAAATCTAAATTACGAGCATATAAATATTATTCATGTACAGTGAAACTTCTCTAAAATGGACATATATGGGACCAAGAATTTTGTCTGGTTTTCAGGGGTTTGCATTGATACAAAACCTTTTGTTGTACTCTGTTGTTTGTATCCACTGGTGTCTTTTTCACATTCGGCTATATATATATGTATTGAAGATGAATCCAACAGTTAATAATCAAAAAATGAATCTTTGATTGAGATATTTTGACGTTTGCTAATATATCATTAAAGGCATACTGTCACGGATTTAAGGACCTTATTTCTCTAAACATTGATAATAAATGAAAATTACATTAATTTTTGGAAACCAAATCTAGCTATCACATCACCTTAACTGAACCATGATGGAGTGAAATCCATGTCAACCCTCTCCGTAATTTTATTTTTTAAATTATGAACTCTTTATTTTGCTAAATAACAGTTTTGAAACAAAATCAAATTCAAACAATAGAAAGACAGTGGATTAAATTTGTTGATTTGTCAATCCTTGAAGTAAACTATAAATTTGTTTGTTATGAATATCAAAGCTGTCACTTGATCTTTAATTGCTTAATTGTCAACTGTACCCAGTCATATGTAACGGTGATCACACAACTTATGGCTAACCTCATCATGTGTATATGGCACCAGTTATGTTCGCAGGGTAAATAGAAAGAAGGAAACAGGAAAAAAGGGTGGAAAAATGGGCTAGGAAAAAAGGAAACTGGTAAACAAGAAATGGAAAAAAAGAAACAGATTATATAGTATTTAACTAGTCTTAAAAACAACCATAATATGAACACATTCCACATGATTTTACAAAAACTACATTAAATACAGCACTATATGCATCAATTAACGAAATCACATATTCAAAAGTTAAAAGCATTTGGTGATGCGGACGTTGTGATCAATGCCACCAAGTAAGTCTGGAATCGACTTGGATCCATTTGCATGGTCCTGGCAACTAGAGGTTTTTGAGTCTCTTCAGGAGACGTACATTTCCCTGCTTGGCACCCTTCTTTGGACAACACCTTGTAAAATGTCTTACATTGCATTAATTTGAATCTGCACCATGTACCAAAATGATCAGTATTAATTTGGACATGTATTTTTAATGTGAATTTAACATATATGAGATGTTTCTTTCTTTCCGTTTCTTTTGTTCCTGTTTTCTTTTTCCTGTTTCTTTTTTTCCTATTTCCTTCTTTCCTACAACCGTTCGCAGTCATGTGATTTGGCCGAAGACAGTGAAGTGACAACAAACGAAACAATTAGTGGCTCCATAATAATTGACAACGGTCTGATCGTCCGGCTTTCAGAGGTACAAATTGCACTAAATAAAGAGTTTGGGACTGAAATATTTGTCCGGTATTCAGTTTAGAGAGATTTCTGGTTCAGAGAGGTAAATCATGGGACTTTGGAAAATGTCCAGTTTTGAAAGAATTCTGGTGTAGAAAGAGTCCAGTCGTGAGGGGGAGATTTTGTCAAAAAGCAGGAGATTTTTTAAATGTACATGATTTAACATGATTTAAGTTTTTAAAAATGATTACAATAAGTAATATGAACACTACATAATGTCATGTATACATGTATACTTGTCAACCTTAGATCTTGGCATTTAAAAAAATAAAAAAATAATTAAAAACATTAATTATATTAATTCATTTTTTATTTTTTTTAAAGTGTAAACATTATTATGATTTAATAGATGTTAAGAACACAACAAGAAATTAAAACATTAATTAGTACATTTATGGTATTACACTTGCATCATTATTTGTGGTTTGTGAAAAGTATCTAAGACAAATTTATATAAATGTTATAAATTAATATTCAGTTCTTACTATAATGAGGAATATACTGGTGTGGCACTTATTTAAAAATCATTATAACGATGCAACAAACATTGTATTTCCACTAATTATAAGTAAAACCTCACTACTGACATTGTGTGGAATTTCCGTGAGTAACTTTATGTCAGACACAACATTTATTCATTTATTCATTATACAAAACAATCCCTTCAAGTGTACTCTAGTTACCATCATTTTACTGCACAAACATACCAAACTAACTCATACAAGTATTGTTTATATAGCTAATTGGTCGTTTTGTTCTGTTGCTTTGACACTTGTCACCGACCTTGGTGGCAAAGTGGTTAAGCCATCAGAATACAGGCTGGTAGGTACAGGGTTCGCAGCCTGGTACCAGCTCCAACCGAGAGCGAGTTCTTAAGGGCTCAGTAGGTAAGACCACTACACCATCTTCTCTCTCACTAACCAACTAACAACTAACCCACTGTCCTGGACGGACATCCCAGATGGCTGAATTGTGTGCCTGGGACAGCGTGCTTGAACCTTTATTGGATATAAGCACGAATATAAGTTGAAACGAATTGACATGTGATTTTGACATTGAGTGTATTGATGAATGTGGCTGATGCAGTCAACTCTGGCACTTGTTGCAACATGTAATCTAGTGGGGAGATTTACATTTTACAAGTTAGAGGCATTACTAGAATAAACTTGGATAGTTTTATATATGACAACATGTCAATACACAGACAAGGTAGCTGAATTGGAAAATAAGGATTTCCCAGGAGAGTCATTTTTCCGGGCAGGTTTTCGGGAGACTTGATCAAATACCGGGAGTCTTTCACAGAATCCAGGAGGGTTGACAGGTCTGACCCATGTGCATGTCTATGTGTTGTGTGGTGTATACGGTTATGTATGTGTGTGTGTGTGTGTGTGCGCGCATTTTGTTTTTACAAATAATTTAATATATTGTATCTATACATATTGTTATTTAACATACAGTTGTCAAATGCAATGGACACAATGGGCTGAAATCAGTACATGGTAAAATTAACAAAAATGAGGGTTGCTTATGAGAACATTTTAAGAATATTTTACCATGTTTGTTTTTTTGTGTGTGTTTTTTTATGTTAATTAAATGTAAGTGTGAGATGCTTCCATTTTGAAAATAATATTTTGTTTTTAATTAAGTCCATAATTATTAATATACAAAAAGGTTAAACTCCAGAGTATATGTTTTTAAGTAATCCTCCCTTTTAATTCTAGAATGAATTTCTGTTAGTGTTAATCATTTTACTCTGCTTATATCACTTACTAAAGTTACTGTGCATGTACATTCCACACAAATTCACATAAGCATCACAATATCTTACTGTTTTTGCTTGATAATCGTGATCGTCGTACAAAGAACACAACCAGCACCACTATAACGCCAACCACAGTCACAGAACCAACAGCACCTCCAACAGCTGCACCAATCCCCAAACCAGATCCAGTTAATTTATCAGCCTCTGTCATATGAGAAATATTACATTTTAATAACAACTCTAATGTTGTAAACAAGAATTCTGAGGAATTAAATGTCTCGTCTACAATAAATGTATTCAGTGTCACTTATAGTTGCATCCATAGAGATGTTCATCTAAAAAAAGAGAGAAAACTTGTTTTATTGTTTTCACATGCCTTGTGATGATCAAACATCTATAGGAACACGTATTAAATAAAAGTTTCATCGATCTTTGACTTATAGTTTGTGAGAAATGGAGCTAAACACAGAAGTTTAATCTTCAATTTAAATGCAATTTAAGTATTTTGATAAAACAAATTAATTTTTAATTCTTTTCTATGATGAACACCCATAGGTGAAACTGTAAATCACGTTTCATTGATGTAAGACTTACAGTTAGTGAGGAACTGATCGAAACGTAAACTTTAACGTCGAGCAAAAAGGAAATACATTTTAATTAAAAATACTTAATTAATTGTTAATTCTTTTCATGTTCTTTGTGATGAACATCCATAGGAACAACTATACAACAAGTTTCACCCATCTAGGACTTAGTTTGTGAGAAATGAAGCTAAAAGCAAAACTTTAGCATTTAGCTTAATGCAAAAGTAATTCAATTAAAACTCAGTTGATATTTTATATATTTGTAACACTTGTGACGAATCCTCTAGTTATATCTTTAACAGTGACCTTGACCTTTGACACAGGAGGCGAAAGGTGAACTTGAGCTGTTGTTCATGGTATCCTGATCCTATTTCAGATTTCATAAAAATTGGATCAGAAATGAAGTGGGTATAAAGCAGAGATGTTGTATGACATGCATGTACAGGCAAGATGCTATATCCTCCTTAATGACTTATCACCAGGGGATGATAATGTTGGTACCTATGAAAGGAGGGCGTTAGTCAGTGTAACAAAACATTTTATTACATACCCATTTAATCTTACTATAGTAATAAAGAAAATTCTAACCATACAATTAAAAACATATTTTACTGAACATACCTGTATGTGTGATACAAAATCTCACATGCGTGTTCAACTGAATGACGACATGTCTCAGCGTTCTGTCAATTCCATGATATTCAACTAACTTTCCAGGCAAAGTAATTTGTATTATTTAATTAAACTTTTATTAACTGTAATATAGAATGGTGGTATGTAATAAATACAGAACCACATACCACATGTTATGTAATGTTATTTATTGTACTCGTTTACAGTGTGCAAAATTTATACCACTTGACTGCTACACGGTCTCGTGGTGTAATATTCTTATGCACTATAAACTCATGCAACAAACAAAATGGCAAAACGGCTGGTATGTGATTCTGTCTATAAATGGGGAGCTGGTTAAGATAATGGCCCAATTATGCGTTATGTAATTGTTGAAACTGCATGTGTATGTATGTACACAAATACACACACACACACACATTTATGTACCTTTTGCTGTCATTGCTGTTATGTTGACAGTCACTAACATTGTCTTTTGGGCGGTCATTCTCAGCTGACAGCCTGACATCATACACCTGGCCAGCCTCGAGGTCTGTGATGTTGTAAAACATTTTCTGATCTTGAAGTAAATCTTCAAACCAGTCACTGGTCCATTTAAATGTTCATTCAGACTCACTTTGGAGTTTGTACTCCAAGACAAATCTTTGTTTGTAATTTCCACCTGGATAGTAAGGTAACCATGACAACCAGACTGTGTCAGACGTTGATTCCCCTTCTTGTTGTAGCTGTTTTGGAGGAAGAGGCGGTCCTGCTGCTGTTAGGTTTACAGGAAACTGAGAACATCCAACATCATTACAGACAGTCAGTGTGTAGGTTCCTATGTCATTCTGTGAGAATGAGCTGATATTGAGTGAGATTCTGTAGCCCGAGTCGTTTACTGTTTTACTGTGTATTTTCAGAGTAATGTTTTCTGGCTCAATATTTGTATAATTAAAGGTTGACTTGCTATCAGATCTGTCCCAATTGAAACTAATATTATTTGGTTTTGAAAACACAGTTTTCTGTAGTATTGCTGGTTTTCCAATTTCTGCACCCACAAGAATATCAGGCTCAGTTTCCTTAGTAATCTTTGGTGTTGCTACATATGAAAACAAAAAGAAAGAAAAAAGAAACAAATTAGGTTTTTATTATTTGTTCTACATGAAAAAATATAGCAGTATTCTTCGGAAATTACATCACAAAAATTGAATCCTGCCTGAACAGGTGGTGTGTTTAGTTTGAAGACGTGCTGTGACTGGTGATAATAATGAAATTATAGAGAATGATCGATGTCCCTGGAGCCAAATTAATTCATAAATCTATTGAAGAAGATGTGAATTTTCAACTAAAGAGATAGCTTTAAAATTAAATGCTGTGGGTTAAACTATATGACAAACGTCCACAATTAATAAAACCTTACACCTATCCACTTTTCTGTTCTGGACTAAAGTCACTGGCTATGCAAAGAATGCACATGTCACTATTTTGAGTTCGAGTTAATCCAGTAACATCTATTTTCATTACAAAAAAGATGGGCACATTACATATGATGACAGTTCTATGTACTTCTATGTGTATCAAAACATGAATATCACAGTAAAATTGGGCAGCTAATACGTTTTCGAAATAGAGCTCATTATTTCTTTAAAATAACATTGTTTGTGTTGGTTTAGATCATCATAATAATTATTATTTAGAGTATAACTAATGAGCGACGAGGAATCTGTCCTGAATGAGGGAAAGATAATTCGTAACTCCTTGTAGTGAGTTATTCTCTTTATTACCCATTGTCAATTTTAACTGATTATGATTTTATGCCATAACAGCGTTTTTCTACAGCCAAATGTTTACAGTACAAAATAATATGTCTGTATGGTTCCATTAGAAAATAAATATTTTTCTTTGCTACTAAAGCTGCTGTTTATTAAAATATACAAATGAAACAAATAAGTAAAAAAAAATCAGTAAATCTTTGTAGATGGTATAATATATATGTAATCTGACTCATGAATGGAAACATTATACGAATGAAAGTGAAGTTCCAGCTATAGGAAGCAAAGCAACGAAGCAAACGTCGTGATTTTAAGCCAGCCAATTAGTGGCTGTAGAAGCAATCTGCACATTGTTCAGAGATCGAAAAAATATTACCCCGTATATTTGAGCCCATATGGGTAATAATTTAAATATTCCATCTTATTTTTATGATAGTGATAGATGGCAACAGATTCTACATAGCCGACTCCATTTGGATACCAGTGATTTGAATGGTCACAAATTTGTACGACATGTGACAGATACCCCTTCTTGTATTTGTGGCCATCCAGTTGAAGATGCAGAACATTTTTTATGTTTTTGCCCAATATATATGTTGCAGCTCGCAATACCCATTTACTGAACTATTATAATCTCAAGTGTCATACTTTGCTATTTGGAGATTCAAATTTAAGTGTCCAAGATAATATCTCTATATTTAAATCTGTTCAGAATTTTCTTATTAATAGTAAACGTTTCGAGATCAATTAACCATTTAACCATTCTAACTGTTTGCTATTTATTCTTTGTTTCTTCAACACACTCCTCTCTTCTATTCCCCCACCTATGCGTGTTATCTTTATTGTAATATTGTTCTAGCCATCTTGATGTATAACATGTATATTTGTTAAATGTAGGGAGAGGCCTTAATATAGGCACTTGCCTGTTGGCCAATCCCAAATTTGATTTGCTAATAAAATATTGTTTAAACCAATTATTCGCCAACCCAACAATTTCATAATTTGCACCATGTTGTAGCTGTTGTTGACTTCAGCGTTGTGAAATATCTAGACTAAAAAGACTGACTTCACATTGTCACAGATGGACAAGAGATTGAACATATGTCCAAGAAACAAGTCAAACAACAAAACATTTTAACAAATTTACATACAAAATATGAATATACAAAATGACGATATCACTCCAAACACATCAACTACCCCAACCTTAAATTAAACTCCCCAAAAAACTGTATTCTGGTGTCCATGGTAAGCCAGTCTGAGCCAACTAGCTTCTAGTCAATGTTCGAGCCTTAGTTAAATAATCATTTTGAACCAGTTCAATTTGTATCAGTATAAACACATCTGAAATTCACTGTCATTGCGAATACTATCAGTATCTTGATGACGACCAGACACTAGCACATCTTGGTTGGTTGGCTGTTGACATCTCTTGCAGATATCCTAATCACAGTCCGCCACCACGCTGGTCTGTAGACATCTCTTGCAGATGGTTCTCCTACAGTTCCGCTGGTTACATCTGTGTCATCCCTCACACCCAATTATAGCTCACATAGCTAACCTAGCTATCGTAGCTCACATAACTCATGGTTCTGGCTCACGCTCAAACCCAAAAGGCTGAAACAAAAATGTGAATAAATAGGCTCACTTAATATAATTATGGCAATAAACTACCACCTCGTTATCAAGTCCGTCTGACACTTATGAAAACTATTGTAACACAACAAAACAAATTAACCTTAACCCCTTGTTTTGTACCATATTTACTCCTGGCGCACAACAACACAAATTACGCTTAACCCTCTAATACGGTCAGTTACACAACCCAAAACATACACTATACACACACCCAAATATCCTATAACAAAGTAAAACTACATAAGTTATAGCACCTGATATTATGCACTAATATACAACACCACTTACATGCATATCTAAATACAAACAAATAAACAACCCTATTAATAATCACTACAAACAAATTACAATTAACTAAATTGCCCTGTATTCGAGTCTTGGGGAGAAATATAGTCAAACTATCTGTCCAAAAGACTAAACCAGATACCTCCTAAGAGCCATTTACCAGTCAACTTGCCTGCTGGAAACCTTCTTGGCAAATGCACTGATGAACAGACAGCCGACGTTTACCTTTCCCACAGCCTGCATGGTTTTCACCTGCAGCTTAATTTCCCACTGAAGAAACTCAATATATTGCTCATAAAAAGTTATGACACGTTTTCACAATTTACCCAGTATGCTCATGCTCTACCAGATATAACAAAATATTGGGCATTTATTATATAAACCCCCTCTAATATCATAAAATACATAAAACTAATCTTTTCTGTGACAATATCCTTCCCCTTAGGGAAAAATAATAGTTTTTTTTTTTTTTTACAGGAAAGATTAAGAAACATTCAACACAATACACTACTTTCCTCAAACTCTACATACATTCACTATCAAATACCATACCACATTAAGATCATATATAACATCTAAAACACTACATCCTCAATATGTCTATATATTGTATAGTTCTTTGAAATCAACACAACTGGCATTCTAATCTGATTCTAATCTACTTAGATAATCTGCTCCAACATTCTCCTTCCCTTTGATTGCTTCTATGCGAATTCTGTAGGGTTGCAGCAGTAACGCCCATTTTGGCCTTGTTCAAGTATGTTAGGGGATGATGATCAGTTTCCACGACAAATGACTTGCCGTAAAGATACCTCTGCATCTTTTGGACACCCCACACCAAAGCTAAACATTCCTTCTCAATAGTAGCATAAGACTGTTCACGGGGTAACAATTTCCTACTTGCATAAGCCACTGGAAGTTTTTCCCCATTCTCCTCCTGCAACAATATAGCACCAACTCCTCGATCCGAAGCATCAGTCCTCAGAATAAATGGTCTCTCAAGATCAGGAAGTTTTAGAATAGGACTGCAAATCATTGCTTTCTTTAGTGACTGAAATGTATGTTCATGGGCTTCTGTCCAACCCACATGGTTTGGATTTCCTTTCCTCGTTAGATCAGTAAGTGGAACAGCAATCATAGAGAAATTCGGAATGAACTTCCTGTAGAATCCAACCATGCCTAAGAATGATTTCACCTGTTTCTTTGTTTTGGGTCGCGCTGCCTTTTTAATAGCTCTGACCTCGTCTGGAAGTGGCCGCAATCTATCTTGACCAATCAAATGACCCAAACATTCCAAGTTGTGAAATCCTATGTAACAATTAGATGGTCTTGCTGTGAGATTTGCTTCTTGAAGTCGCTTAAACACTTTCCCCAGAACTGATAAATGCTCTTTCCATCTAATATTGAAAATCAAGATGTCATCATTGAAGTTATCCACATCTCAATTCCATCTAACAATTTCCTCATCAATCTACTGAATACTGCTGGCACTGTCACCCCAAATGGTAATACTCTAAACTGAAACAAACCTTGTGCTGTGGAAAATGCCGTTTTCTCCCGACAATCCTCTTTGATTGGAAGCTGCCAATAACCTTTACATAAATCTAGTTTTGAAAAAAACCCTGTACCCTGACAACTTCGAAAACATTTCCTCAGCATTTGGCATTGGCTCTGCATCAAACAAGGTTCTTTTGTTCAGATGGCAGAAATCAACACAAAATCTGTTTGTGCCATCCTTTTTCTTTACCATGACTATAGGTGAACAATAGGGTGATTCTGACCTCTCAATTATACCCATCTGTAGCATTTTTGCTATTTCCTCCTTTACTGCATCCTTCATACTATACGGCATAGGATATTGCTTAATTCTTACCGTTCGTTTGAAGTAAGCTTGATATCATGATGTGTTAGATCTGTGTAACCTGGAACATCTGTCAACGTGTCAGAGAAGTGCTTTAAAACCTGGTTAATCTCCTGACGTTGATCGTCTAACAGTTCCACACTTACCTTAACATCATTAACATTTTCTGTTTGCATCGGGTCAGGATATGATGGAATATTATTCTCCATCTCTGATTCAGTATCCTCCATATCCAAATCAATGACTGCTAAATTGACAATGGAAAGCACACCTGCATCTGCACCTTGAACATCAGTTCTTTCAAAGTAAGACTTCAAAAGGTTGATATGAAACAGTTTGCTCTTTCCATTAATATCTACTCTGTAATCCAAAGTACCTACCCATTCAGTAATTACAAATGGACCTTTCCATTGCATCAGTAATTTATTGTTACTGGTAGGAAGGAGTACCAAAGCTTTGTCAGCCACCTTTAGCTGTCTGTCTCTAGTCCTTCTGTTGTAGTACTTACGATATCTCTGTGATGCTTTTCTCAAGTTGATATGAGCTAGTTGACAAATTTTGTTAAGTTTCTCATACAACTCAAACACATACCTGTAGGTAGTTTTAACATCAGGGTCTGGAACCTCTTTTGTCCAAAGTTCTTTCAAAATTGCCATAGGGCCTCGTACACTGCGACCATATAGTAGTTCAAAAGGAGAAAAACCCAAACTTTCCTGAGGAGCCTCTCGATATGCAAACAGCAGTGCATTTATATACTTATCCCAGTCCTTTGGATGTTCTGAGCAAATTTTCTTGAGCATCGACTTCAGTGTTCCATTGAACTTCTCCACCAGTCCATTGCATATTGGATGGTAGGGAGTGGTGGTAAGCTGGCAAATTGATAAAAGTCAACTGACCTCTGCCATTAGTTCAGATGTAAACTGAGAACCCATGTCAGTAAGCATTTCTCTAAGTACACCAACTCTACGAAAGATGTCCACCAGTGCCTCAGCAACTCTCTAGGTATCGATGTCAGGTAATGCAACTGCCTCTGGGGACCTCGTAGCATAGTCGACAACTGTGAAAATGTACCTGTTTTTCCTGTCAGTGACAGGTTCTAATAGACCGACCAGATCCACTGCAATTCGTTGAAAAGGTATTTCTATGAGTGGCATATCTCCTAAAGGTGCTCTTATTATCTTACCTTTTGGAACTGTCCTCTGGCAAATATCACATGAACGACAAAAACGAGCGATCTCTGACTGAATACCTGGCCACCAAAATTCTGCCAATACACGCTCCTTTGTTTTCTGTGTAGAAAAATGACCTGCCATCAGTGATTCATGTGCTATCCCCAGAACTGTATTCCTTAGCTGCTTAGGAACGACTAATTGGGTAGACCTTTGTCCTCCAGTTCTCTTTGGTGCTTGAAATACCCAATACAACATTCCCTTCCATGTTGTAAAAGACACTTTACCTCCACCTTTGGTTACTTTTTCTGCTCCTGCCTGTACAAATTCCCTGCATTTCCTTAAACTCTGATCCTCTTGTTGGGCTTGCTGTATTTCTGCAGGAGTTGCTTCAATCTGTAAAGCTTCTGGAACTCTCAATTTCTGATACCGCTTAGCTTTTTTCACCATTGTGCCCTCATTTGAACAGCCTGTATACGAGCTTCCCAGTTAGGATCAGGATCATCTGGTGGCTCTACTCCTGAAATGTTACCTAGTATTACATCAAATACTGGATTGTTCATACACCAAGCCTGTACTTTACCAGGTGTGTACTTTACCAGTGAAAAAAGGTGTGTCAATAGACAACTCTGCCATAGGAGCTTCTACTTCTGTACCATCCGCTAAAACACAAATTTGAATCTTACCGCTAAGTTGGTCATCAGGTACTAAACTCCTCCTAATGACAACTCCACTGCAACCAGTGTCTCTCAAAACAGACACATGCTGAGTACCAATCTTACCTCCAAGTACTGGCATTCTGTGTGGATTTGTAACCTGTTGATTACAAGCTGAGCTCAATGTCGGTTCGCTATATCTTGTACCATCAATACTTACCATACGTCTATCACAAGCAAGGACATTTTGACCTTGACCCCTTCCTTTTCCGTGGCTGTATCCTCTTCCTCTAAAACCCGTTTGTTGATACCTTGGATCTGCAAATGGCACTTGTCCTGCACCTCTCTGATACTCATTACCTGCATTTTCAACAAATTGAGACTTTGGGGAATTCTTGCTGAAACAATCTTGAGCATAGTGACCTGGTTTATTACACAAAAAGCAGCGAACACTAGTCCTCATTGGTTGATTACCATGTTTTTCCCCTCTATGTAGCGTTCCTGGTTTTCTGTCGATCTATCATTTCATATTTCCTTGGTTATTATTTTTATTTGGTTCTTCTTGTTATTCTTCTTCTTATTAATTATATTAATCTCTAATATTAACCTTACTAATAAGGGAATGTCATGAACGTTACGTTGTGCATGTTATAAAGTATAGTATGAGACCAGTCTAATTTATATTGTGGTGGAAAATTACTCGGGGGTTGTCGGTAGGTTACGGGCTTCGTTATTATCTGGCCAATCGGGTTTAAGGGTTATGAAAGTCCGTGCAAATCGGGCCGAGGCATTATCCTTTACTTGGTTTTGGGGTTTCAAACAAGTAAGACTTGTTTTGTTCTGTAGGATGTTTTTTTGATTGAATTTGTGCTTGCTTCCAAATCATTAGAACGTATTTAAATATTATTATGGGTGGGGAAGAGATTAATTAATTAAATGGTTGTATTTGGCTAAAGGAAATTCCTTTCCCAACGATGACGCTAGCACATTTTGAGTGGGTTGGGAGTTTATCCGTCTAGGGCAGCGTGTCAAGGAATCTGCTTTCCGAATTAGCAAAACGAAGCTAACGAAAAGGGTGCCGTTAGACTATAATAGGAAGTAGGATTTGGGGTTTGACTTGTTGAAGAAAATGCTTTCCGAATTAGCAAAACGGAGCTAACGAAAAGGGTGCCGTTAGACTATAATAGGGAGTTGTTTTTCCGTGTTTTGAGAAGAGCTAGCGGATATCTCATTTTATATTGGTGAACGTTGTTGTGATGGGGAGGTGTTAATTAAAAGGGGACTTAGATTTATTTGTAAATAACTATTAAAATTATTATTACCTAAAGAATACATTTCCAAGCAAATATATCTGTGACAGGGCTGTTGGAGGTGCAAGCTGCACCAGAAGCTATGGTAGAAGGAAGAAGAAATAAATGTTTTATTTAACGACGCACTCAACACATTTTATCCACGGTTATATAGCGTATGACTTATGGTAAAGGACCACGCAGGTATTGAGAGAGGAAATCCGCTGTCGCCACTTCATGGGCTATTCTTTTCGATTAGCAGCAAGGGATCTTTTATATGCACCATCCCATAGACAGAATAGCACATACCACGGCCTTTGGTGTACCGGTCGTGGTTCACTGACTGGAGCGAGAAATAGCGCAATGGGCCCACTGACGAGATCAATCCCAAAACGACCGCGCATCAAGCGAGCGCTGTACCACTGGGCTACGCCTCGCCCTCAGAAGCTGTGGTAGACCGATCAGATGCAACTGTTGTGTCAGTAAGTGTTCAAGTTGATGTACCTGTAATTTGATGTAAGCGACACAACCTTCAATGTACAAAGCGCTGCAACTATGAAGCTGATAAGAACTGCTGCAATAAGCGTACTATTACAGATGAAGTAGACCTCTATACCTAATATGCTATTATTAATTACAATTTACAATTGGTATTTTCCTTTTCTATGTAAAATATACAACATACAAGTCATTAGTATTGCAACATTTTAATTATTTGACCTAAAAGGTACTTAGGAACACACAATTGTATTTGTATGAGGACCATAGGCATTATTTGCCAAATGATTAAATTGGTGGCCATTTTAAATTTTCATATGGCTGCCATTTAAGATGTTTGCCATGATTGGATGACTATAAATATACTCTCCCAAAAAGTGTTCTGTTACACCACCAACTACTTGAATATATGTCTGACAAATATGAGCGTATAATTCCATTAAACGCACAGCAAACAATATTTATACCCTGCAATGAAATCACTATCAAAGTTTGACCGTGACCCCAAAACGCAGCCCTCAATCCAACTTTACGTGAAACTGATAAATCACAGGTTTCACATGGCACGAGCAGCCAAATGTTGTCACAATTTGCACGCTCTGACATCGTTACATAGGGGTATAAAGAACAGTATCGGTGATTGTCTCCGACTTACAGTTCTTCCACAGAGGTTGACACTCGTACAGAACAAGGTTAAGCCGCCCAAGATCGATACATCCGGTTGCTCTACCTTTGGGATTGATTTTGGGCAAAACAATCCACAGCTATCCAAATTGCTGGACTAAGACGAATTTCCCTCCAAACCGTCATCAACTTCTACCGGGACGAGACACTGCAGCATCACGTTGTTCCACTGATTAACGTCAATGGTGCTATCTTTCAGCACGACAATGTTGGGTCACACATTGCACGTGTCCGCCAAGACTTTCAACAGCAAAACAACGTTCGTGTCTTGTCATACCTAGCAACACCGCCAGCTTTATACCCATTTGAACATCTCTGGGACGTCCTGTATTGCAGAGTTCGCCAAAGGACCGATTCATGGAGTAAAGAAATGTACATGGAAAAAAAAATAGTGTGCTTCCATACTATCCAGGAATTTGAAAAAATATATTAAAATGGTAGCCATTACAATTTCAAGATAGTTGCCAAGAACAGACAACAATTTTCCTTTTTACTAAATAATCATCTGATCTCATAGATCTGAACTGAAAGCAAAATATTTTTTTCTATTTTAAATGGGAGTAAGGATAGAGAAAAAATATATATGGAAATGACGTCCATTTTGAATTTCAAGATGGTTGCCATGATTAGACTAATAAAACAAAATATCTTTGAATTCACTCACCTAACATGTTATAACAGACCGTTACCATATGCTTCTGTGTTAAATGGGAGTAGAGATATATATATAAATGAAATATATGAAAATGACGCCATTGTGAATTTCAAGATGACTGACTTGATAGTGGTCAGAAAAAAATGCTACCAATCGATTTCTGGTTCACGTAGGTCATGGGAATATATGACCAAACTTTTATTAACTTGAGCAAATTTTTTGGTTAAATGCAACCTTCAAAAAATTAACATAATTCCCTAGAATACTGATATGTTCTGTATTATGATTGGTTAATTACATTATTTTTCCGTGATCAATTAAACAATACTCAACGAGCTATGGCGCAATATCGTTTGTCTTGAATGAGTGAATTGATGTTGAATAGATTTTATGTTGAGATGCACTTGCACGTCGTTTAACCTAGACCCAATATGGTATCGTATGCAGTGCATGTGAAATAAGGAAAGGGGACTCGTTCCGACGTCCAAAGAAATAGATTGAGTAGGGTTGATCTAATTGCCTTGTGTTTATTCCACTAGTAAGCAGACGACAATGTCTCGTGCAGCAGGCGAGTAAACTTGAATGTGAACATTTGGACATACAGGGATGTTTATGCATGTTAAAACAGTGCCTTACGAAAAATAGTACTTTTAGATACATGGTATTTGTAATTGTCTATACTTACTGCATGCTGGCAAATTGTAAATATTGCTTTATTTATATTAATAAAGAATACTTCCATCAATGAACAATTCTGCATTTGACGTCATAGCTTTTGTTTGATGACGCACAATTGATATTTAAAGATAGTGCGCCAAAATACATACCGCGCCATAATACACACCGATAGAATATGTATATTAGAGCTGCAAAGAATACACCAAGTGCCGAATACGATACGTATCACGGATATAGGGTCTCGAATACAAATAAATATTCACGAATACCAATAATTACAATGAATCTACCAATACTGTACTATTGACTTTCTGAATGAAGCAACCCACGAATGCCCAAACATCAAAAATAGCATTTAAATAGTACGATGCGCTTAACATTAAACTATGAAATGTGAGATGTAGGAAATTAAATAGTTATGTGTCAATTATAAAAACAAAATTAATAAGACGCAAAAACAAAACAAGCATGTAAACATCGTCTAGTGGAAAAATAGAATCTTTAGGCAGTGATCACATCTCCTGCTAACCATAACCCTCTCCAAATATAAAATGGTTCTTTGCACATTTCACTATCATTAAAATCTTAGAAACACATTGCAATATAGAGGTGTGTAGATGTTTTTAGACGGTGTTGTTTTTCTGTCATTTCGTTTCTTTTCCAAAATAGGAATTTGACTGCTGGTACCTTTTCCAAATTGCGCTCATTATCTTTTTTAAAAATGGCATTCCTTGTGTGTGTTTTGTTGGGGAGGGGGGGGGGGTCGAAACTAACCCCTCAATTCCACACACCCACCAATTTGTTACTTTCATTCATTTCAATCAGCCATGTGATTGCTGTTGTTAATTTCAGCTTCCTGTTAAATGTTTGTTGTTGATTTCAGCTTCTTGATGCTGGCACACATTGCATTAGAACCGTTCCATTTACGATGGTAATAATTGTTTGCGTACATTATGGGTTATGAAACTGAAACTCACAGTGTATTTGAAATCCATCGAACGTTTTACTTTTTGTGATGTCAGTCTTATAAATATAATATTTTATCTCGTGATCATTGCAAACTTACTATATAATAATAATTAACTATATTACACAGAGGATGTACAGGTTTTCGATATCGAAAACGTCGCGTGACTGATGTAATTTGGCCATCATGATGAGTACGTTGGGTGGTGGATAGTTGACTGCTTAAAATACTTCTCTGTATATGATCAGCTTGCAAACTGTGGTCTTTCTAAATTCGTATAATAATAATAATAATAATAATAATAATAATAAATAATAATAATAAACCCCACAAAACAAAACACGAATATATTCGGTTCTTTGGGTACCGAATAACGAATACGTATCGCGTATAGCCTGTATTCGGTGCCCATGACAGGGCCTTTAGGCTTCGAGCTGCTTCGGGCCCCTCGACATAGTGTTAACATTTAACACTAAAAGAAAGAAAAAAAAGGTTGCATGGGCCCCTGCTTTTGCATAGGCTTCAGCCTAGTCAGCCTTATGGATAATGCAGCAATGTCGGTGCGCCGAATACGTGAGTGAATCGTTGCAGCTCTAATGTCTATATCTACAATTCCATGATCGTGGAATATCCATACTGCTAAAACTATAGCATTATGATTTGTGTCACCGAGTGTGGATGGACTTTATTGTGACACATGATACACTGGTTCAAATAAATATACATGTACATAAAATATATAAAATATATTAATAAGATCATCACTTACTATAAACTTCCAGACTGAAGTTCTGACTGCGTGTTCTAGCTGTATTCAATAAACACCACCAGTCTGTGGCATCATGTTCTGCAGCTCTGTTGATCTTTAATATATAGTTCTTGGTGGTGGACGAGCTGCTGTTTGTTCCACTCCCACAGATCGCAGTGTAACCTGATGGTGGATCAGATAACACAGTACATGAAGAACAAGTCTGGTAGAAAAACGCAAACACACCAGTCTTTGTTTTCTTATAAATATATACAGCATCACTGAGACCAACCGCCTGTGAGACTGTACAGGTGAATGCAAACGACTCGTTCAACACTGCATGAGACGAAGACCCAGAAAGATTAAGTGAAACACCTGGAAAAGTAAGAAAAAGTAAGAAAGAAAAGAAACACAGAAACTAATGTCAAGTAGCAAAACCACACATATTCTTAGTTTAGGCTGCAACCAAACCACTGTATAAGCCACGCTTTCAATTATTTATTACAGATTTTGGTGGCTGAGGTGATGGTAATCTCTAGGATACCTTACTAGAAACTCAATTTAACTGGGCAACAAATTAAAAAAAAACCCAACACATCCACAAAGCAACAAACAACCCTGCTCCCCCCCCCCCCCTATACATATAACCGTACAAATACCTTACCTAGAACATAGTTAGCAGCCATCACAGACACTAGTACGAACAGTAACACGGCCATTATTAAACTGATCTGTGTAAACTGACTTCATACCGAACACTAAAATATAACCGTACAAAACACTTACCTAGAACATAGTTAGCAGCCATCACAGACACTAGTACGAACAGTAACACGGCCATTATCAAACTGATCTGTGTAAACTGGGTTCTTCCGGGTATAATGTGTGCGCTGTTTCGTTCACGTGACAGACATCAACAAAACATCTACATGTATGTCAGACTGTCTATACTTGTATATACTTGTTGTGACTCTATAACACTACAGAGCACGTGCGGATACAGGATGTCTGAAGGGGGGGGGGGGGATACAGGATGTCTGAGGGGGGGGGGGTCCTCGGTGGTGGGTCCAAATGTGATGAATGTTCTCTCCTCAAAAGATAATTGAGTTCAGAAATAAGCAATGATTTAATTATAGTAATTCTACCTGGGGGGAAGGGGAATAAAACGTTTCATCCATCTATTAATAGTTTGCTTAATTTCAAATAATTTATTTTCAAAATTAATACTGGTAATTTCTTTAATATTTATTGTGAATTTTATTTCAAGAATCTTAAATATTTTTGGATTCCATTCAAGTTTGTTAAATATACATCTTTACAATTTGAGTTAATATTCAGGCCAGACATATTTGCAGTCATTGACTACCATAACTGGTGTTTCGAACGATTTTTTACTCCCATCCAGAACTCTCTCTCTCTCTCTCTCTCTCTCTCTCTCTCTCTCTCTCTCTCTCTCTCTCTCTCTCTCTCTCTCTCTCTCTCTCTCTCTGAACAGTATTGGAAAGTACTCTAAAATGTAATATAATATACTGAGTCAAATTAAAATTTTCACAATCTAAAATTTCAATCAGTGTTAAAAGCACGTATTTTTCAGGAACAAATATTGTAATGGCAATGGCCACGCTCCATTTGAAGCCATTCACAGCCCACGTGACCCGATGCATAGCACGTGCACAATTGATGCAAAAGTGGTTTTGCACGTGCCACTGGTCAGGTGTCTACAATAGCACACGTGTTTTCATCGTTACTTGCTCACAGTAGTCTGACACAACGAAAAAACACATTACAACGATATTTTTACGACCTGTTTCGATGCCATGCCTCACAATGTGCAGCGTGAACCTGCCGTCGGCATATTGCACCCAGGAGCGTCAGTAGCTGACGTTGCAGGGGAGTTGGGTTGCAGTCGACGGGCAATTTATGATCTGAGTAGGCCGGGTAGACCATGTCTGACGTTATAAGCAGATGACCGTCATATTGTGTTGCGTCACCTCCGCAACCGTTTCATGACAGCTACAGCAACCAGTAATGAACTTTTCAGACGTCGGGTGTCCGCGAAAACTATCCGACATCGGCTGCGAATCGCTCACCTCCACGCACGGCGCCCGTATGTTGGAACCATTTTGACCCAATTTCATCGACGTTAACGTCAACTGTGGGCACAACGCCATTTATGATGAACTCACAATTATTGATGGTGGTGGGTGGGGTTGTGTGGGTGTGTGTGCACCAGTGAATTGATGTTTTTGACACGAGGGTAATAATCTCTTTATTATATAATCTCAAGCTTAATACAACTATACACGCAACCTTAATTCAAGTCAATCCATTACCCAATATTGAAATGACGTAAGAATATGTGATGCGGTGTCT
The DNA here is from genome assembly GCF_016097555.1 of Gigantopelta aegis. NCBI lineage: Eukaryota > Metazoa > Mollusca > Gastropoda > Neomphalida > Peltospiridae > Gigantopelta > Gigantopelta aegis. Next base: position 27,834 of record NW_024533128.1, read on the forward strand.
TTTTGAATGGAAATGACGTCAAATCAGAATGACGTTATTTTGGATATCCTTACTTAAAAATAAACGTGTGGGGTTTGGGTTTTTTGGGTGTTTTTTTTTTGGGGGGGGGGGGGGGTTTGTTTTTTTCTGAACGCTGGACAGCTTTCAGTTTAAAGTTCCTATTTAAAGCTGCAGTCCCTAGAATATTTTTATTATTAAAACATTTAGAATAGATGACCCAGTTCTGTTTGGTACATAAAAGGTCCACCACATCGCTATAGTTTTGCAATGCTCGCTACATCTACATTATCTAGGTCAACTACAAACGCAATGGCCAGCTTTGTTTTTATTCATTTAGCGGAACGTCAGTAGAACTGGGACTATACGCGACTTGCGCAGGCGCTGAACGTCTCACGTGATTTTGAACAAATTTAACTGTCTTGATTGAGGGGTCGTCTCATATCTCCAAAACATATTTATATTCATAGAGGTATGGTAAAACTATTCCAGGGGTCGGTAGGGGATTTGCCTTGAAATTTTAACAGTGGCCAGCGGTTGGCATACGCGTTACATGTAAGGGGGTGTTAATAATTACATAACGATCTAGGCGTAGAGGAAAAGGGTGTTGTGTTCGATTTACGTAACATTTTAGTGGCGTAGGAAGGTGCCAAAAAGTGGGGGGCACACTTTTATATTTACACACTTTTACACTATTATAAAGCAATTATAAAGCAAAATATCTGAAAAGTGGGGACACATGCCCCCTCCCCCTAAAAAGGTATTTTTTGGGGGAAATGCGCTGTCGGTCTAGGATTGATCCCCATCGGCGGGCTCGTTCCAGCCAATGCGCCATGACTGGTATATACCTCTGTGGGATGGTACATATAAACGATCAATTTTTAACTTGAGCAGGTAGGGGCTTCGACCCCCAATACCCCCCCCCCCCCACCCAGCACATGCACCTGTTTCCTCTTAATATGCTCTAAGTTGATGTCGTTAAACAAAACAAACTGACTTTGCCCTTTCCAAACGAAAGAATATTTATTTTAATTTTAATTTTAATTTTAACACACGTAAAATTAAGAAGTTAAAATGTTCATTGTCTACTTTAGTATGTTTTATTAAACATATATACATGATCAATGTGTTATTAGTATACAAACTAAACTTTGAAACTTCTACTGACACGTTATAAAATATTAATTCTGAAATAGGAAGGTACCATTGTCGATAATACCTTGTCAAGATCAAACCGGTTTTAACGAAAGACTCTACTAACCGTATCCTCAACCGAACGTTCTTCGTACAGCGCAAGATTTCTTATTTCGTTTTTAGAGACGACCCCTACAATTTCAAATCCACAAACGCACGTGTTAACTGAAACTGACAATAGGCTGTCGTTTGTTCTTTGCCGAGCAATGGCGGTACAGCCGACGAATCGAGCGTATACTTTTGACGATCTCCGTTCATAGCGAACACACACGAGTTTTTTAAAAGTGCATTTGAGCTTGTATTTCATATTATTATTATTATTATTGTTATTATTATTTTTTTTTTTTTTTTTTTTTTTTTTTTTTTTTTTCTGTCTTTCTCAGTAAGACAGGATCGAAGTCGCAGTAACCCAATTGGCTAATTAACCAGTCAATCATCATCGTTAGATAATCAACCAAGATAGGACACCACTAATTATCGCCTATTTTTTGCAGCACTCTCATTGGTCCAATCCAGCCAATCACGGATCAAGAACCCCACTACACCTAACTGTAAATAAACTGCACGAATTTGTCTTTGCACCCGCACCATGTTTTTTTTTTTTTTTTTTTTTTTATTACTGATGCATTCCATCCTAGCTAACTAAGGTAAGTCAACTAGGGTTCCAGAAGCAAAGACATGCAGGAAAACCGATACCCAACTATCCAGATAGCCTGAAGACAACCCAAGTAAGCCTACTAAAATACTATATTTAGGGGGCGGGAATCAAAATTCTTCAAACTAAATACCTAGATTGGTGCATATATGTATACAATTGCTACTTGCCACCGTTAGTTTCGTGTATTGCATTGGTAATAAAGTTAAGTATGCCAAGCACTAGGCTTTTTAAACCAATACCTACACTATAAGGGTTTAACCCTTCAAATTAGATAGCTAGGCTAGTTTAACTCCCCCTCCGTCATTGTATTCAATGATATACAAGGACGGAGGGGGATGGGTGGTCATGAATGACCGTTGAAATCACTAGAATAGGGACTTAAGACAATTAGGTACAATCTTAACACAAAACTAGGATTAACACACAGACTACACGCTCACTGCATCAGTACACAGGGTGCATTGACTAATGATAACAATGCACCCGCCCCCATTTAATGGCCCAGCACGTACTCTAATAAGGAACTGGACAAAAGAATACCGTTCCGAGTACACAATTGCAATGCACCCGGGGGAAGCTGAACAAAAGAATATCGGCCTTCCCCACCCAAACCCCCAATACTTGCTGCTGGTAATAACTTGGTACTTGGCGATGCCTCGACCAGAAGCGATCAGGCCCTTTATAAGGGCCCTATGGGCAACCTAGGGAGACACCACAGCATCGTAAAGGTCTAAAATTAACGAGCTACTCTCGATTCACTAATATCAAAACCTATATTAGCTCGGCCATTTACCTTTTGATCGACCGTTCAAAATTGCGCCAAATTCCCGCAATCAAAATTGCGCACCCTTTTCTCTTTGGCATTTAACTGCTCCATTCAAATTCCATAGCACCACCACCACCCCCACCCGTCTGCTACCGATTTGATCGGGCTGCTGGTGCTCCCTTGCACCTGCCAGTGCAGGCGGTCCCTCCTCTCCCCTCCCCCCACCTTTCCTGTCATGGACGGAGGAGCCGGCTCTTGTGCCCACGACAGGCGTGCTTGTTCTGAATGTGCACGTAAAACCCTATGGCATGACATGACATGACTATGAATGCATACGTAAAGTATGGAGTGTCACCTTAATACGTTTAGTAAAATGTCAATAAACGTAGGGCCGTAAACTCGATTAATTTACGGGGCGGCACGTAGCACAATGGTAAAGCGTTCGCTTCATGCGTGGTCAGTCTAGGATCGATCCCCGTCGGTGGACCCATTGAGCTATTTCTCGTTCCAACCAGTGCTCCAAAACTGGTGTAACAAAGGCTGTGGTATGTACTATCCTGTCTGTGGAATGGTGCATATAAAAGATCCCTTGCTGTCCTGTGTTGTCCTTAACCATATGTCTGACGCCATATAACCCTAAATAAAATGTGCTGAGTGTGTTGTTAAATAAAACATTTCCTTTGCATATAATTTGCAAAGTTATCAAATTCTTGAAAGTATGTGATAGGAAAAAACCCCATCACATACCTTGATTGCACTGAAAATGTAAAATGCAAGAGGATAATTCTTTTCCTAGATTTAAAATGTCATCGATATTGGCCGATAACCGAAATCAGAAACATTGAAAACGCAAAACAGATATTTTTCAATATTTTGTTGTGATTAATGAAAAATATATTTACTGGACTTAAAATAACAATTTATGAGAGGAAGCCATTGATTGCTACTTTTGTCTGGGTTTTAATCCTGGTTTTGTTCTCGTTACACATACAATAGCAGAAACACACAAAATGGTGTGAAATGCGTTCACTACATGCTCAATCATGCTGCATGCAATGCACGTGGAATGCCAGTATGTGGACACATAAAAGTCACGTAACGGTGTCATATTCCTCGTCACATTAAGAATGTCATGACTCAGAGAAGAACAAAGGGAGCGAGCGTTGGACATGGATCAAGGGGGGAATTTGCAAAGTCAAGTTGCTAGGACCTTCAGAGTCCATCCATCAAATATTGGATGACTTATTGAACGTCATCAACAGACCGGGAGTGTGCGTGATCAACCTCGACCTGGTCAACGTCCCATTACGACCCCACGCCAAGATCGGCAGATTCGACGACACCACCTCCGTGACCGGTTCAGAACTGCGACGATGACAGCAAGCAACACGACAGGACGTCATGGAAGGCCTATCCATCCGATGACGGTCATCCGTCGACTCGGAACGGCTGGACTCAAGATGCAGACGCCCGTACAACGGTAACATCATGACACCGCGACATCGTGCTGCGAGACTACAGTTTGCTCTCCAGAATGGTAATCATCCACCAGCCTTTTACCGGAGCATTGTTTTCTCAGATGAGTCCCGTTTCTCTGTCTCCTTTGCCGATGGAAGAGCACGTGTGTACAGGAGACTCCATGAACGGTACGCTGACGGATGTATGAGGGAACGTGATCGGTTTGGCGGCGGTTGTCTGATGGTATGGAAGGCAATCAGCTGTGATTTCAGGAGTGATCGCATCATTGTCCACGATGCCCTTAGAGCCCAGCGTTATGTTGACGTTATTCTAAGACCTATTCTTCAACCACTTTTGCGCCGTCACCGAAGACCAGGAGGTCCTCTTCTGTTTCAACAAGACAATGCCCGTCCACATACTGCATGAATTACCCAGGCATTCCTGCAACAAGCCGGTATCACTGTTATGAACTGGCCTGCCGTTTCACCGGATTTGAACCCAATTGAACACATGTGGGATGAGTTCGCTGAGCTTGCACAGGTGTTGCAGGAGGAGTGGAGGAACATTCCTATGGCTTATGTGAGATGTTTGTGCCAATCCTTTCCCCGTCGTCTTCACGCATGCTCATGGGCCAATGGTGGACACACCAGATACAGACCTTGATATTGGGGGGGGGGGGGGGGGGGGGGGGGGGGGGGTTGAACTTTTCGATTACGAATGCAACTCGATTACTGATGATAACTGGCCATGTTTCCATGTGAATGTATCTCATGAATACCAGTCATTAATGTCATATTACATCATCCATCAATTCATTAATGTAGTTATTTGTGCGTTGATACTTTTTAAGTAAATATAACTGACTACACAACAAATCGCGTACACTATTATACTTATTATTATTCCCTTATAACCTTATTCTAAGTGTAGTCACACAAATTGCCAAATAAATTTACTATTTTACATGTAGTCTACACCTGTTCATTCAAGTAAAATTTGTCGTCATTATCCTCACTATGTAGAGAGCTCCAAATAATATTGTTTCCACATTAATATATGTGTTGTCCACATTCATATTTTTCATTTTCTACGTATTTTGTGTAGCTAGGTCGTGGCCCTTGGCCACCGTAATACTATTTAAATATGTACTAATATACCAAATATCGTAGCTAACGCTAATTAAAATATTTTTAAGGATTGCCTGTTGTTTCTTTTACGTTCATCGGGATATAATTACAAACTTTCCGAATTTATACGATTTACTGTATTCTGATTGGCTGACGTCACTAAAAAACCAAGCGTTATCCTTCCATAAACCTCATAAAAATACGTCATCACGGAAGACCAAGATCGATTGAAACTATTTTTAGCTGGATGGGCGAGAAGCTCAATGACCCAGTTCGGTGATCGTTTTAAAAATAGAACAAGGAAGTGACCTGTTTTCTCGAGTAAAAAAATAAGGGAAACTGGATGAGATATTCATGTTATAAATAAATAAAAATTACAATATATTTTTTATTTGTTTTTATTCTGTTAAAAAAAAAAACCCAAAACATCCAATAGTATGTATACATGTATTCCTACGCTTATTTACAGAACATGGCTGACGGTAAGAACGAAAGAAATTATTTTTGAGTGTTTTAAGGTACACTTCTTGTACTGTTTGTAATTATAAGAATTGTTTCTCATTTTTTAGGAATTTATCGATGTATAAAAGTCACAAATGTAGTATAAAATCGCTTCGCTACGCTACGCGATTTTATACCATTTGTGACTTTTATACATCGATAAATTCCTAAAAAATGAGAAACAATTCTTATATGAACAAACAAAAAGAAAAACAGAAAAAAAGTATTAGAATGATCAAATCTTTAACACTAAACAGTTAAAGGTTGTTTATTTACTATATCTAGAATTTCAATGTGTAGCAATTATCAGTTCATAATGTATTAGAATACCTACACTTGTCAGATTTGGAAAAGAATAATAATAGGGCTCGGTGCTAAAAGGGTATAAGTCACATTGTGAAAGTTTTGAGAAATATGCCAAAAATATGTTTTTATTAATTTCTTAATTACCTTTTGTCAAATTGCTTACAAATATATATACTGGTTTAAATTGAAAGAATTTCAACACAGTCATGATATTTGTATACGATATTGACGCAAATTTAAGGAAAAATAAAATAGTTTAAGCCTACTAGGTGCAAAAAGGGGTACAAGTCCATGTGGTCTCCGCTTAGGCTGAATATATTATATATTACTAACTAAAGGTTAAGACTTCTATTTACTTTATTGAAAACCTACTAATGAAAGAACAAGAACATGCAGGCATTCAAACAATGTAAACTTTGGCACAAAGCTCTGAATACATCTCAAATTAAAGCATATTTGCATATTTTAGGAAACATGGTCTTCGTCGTCAGATTCGCCACTTCGATTTCGGTTTAATGGAGTAGATGCAAGACTTAGATAAAACAGTGAATTTTCTTCAGAAAGATACTTCTTGGCCAGTTCTTTCAAGCCATTCACCTTTTTGGGGAGATTTAGTTTGCTGTAATGGTAGCTCATCTTTTTGGGCCAGTGTTTCTTCATTAGCAATGGAAGACTGTGCCTACATGTTAGGGATCAGATCATACCTATCATAGTCTGGATCATTAACTACATCATCAAATGTATCACCAGTGTCATCTTCAAGTAATGTGAATTCATCAGTTTTATTTGCCAATACATAACTATTATTGACACCATCCTCCGCGCATTCAACAGTTTTTGCTATTAAGCGATATGTACAATCATTACAATCATGTTCTGAATAAAAAATGTCAATGTGGCCATTTTCAATTAACTCAAAGAGTTCTTGAGCAGTATAACTTTTTTTGCTGTCCATTGCAAAGCTGTTTCATTATATGCACCTGGAACAATAACATTGACAATAATATATTGCCAAAAACATAACCAACCCCCCCCCCCCCTCCACACACACACAACAACAACAACAATAATAATAAAACCGTATTAATATACAAAACCAGAGCACACGTTACGTTACGTTACGTTACGTTACGTTACGTTACGTTCTATAGTTCTCATGTTAATTCCAAAAAGGGTACAAGTGCAGCAATTGGAATCAAGAAATGTTCGAAAGTTTATTTGATTTGATTGAACTTTTATCATTTCTAATCACCGAAAAACATAATTATTTACACACAATACTGTAATCTAATAATATTATTTGTATTAATTTCCATTTTAAAGTCATGTTAACCAGAATAAAATGCAGAATAGGATATTTACCTTAAAATATTATGTTCATGAAGACAAAGAAAATCACATCGATGCCGCCATTTTGGAAAAATATCCTTTGGTCTAAAAGGGGTATAAGTCCACATCTGGACTTATACCCCTTTTAGATCTGTAACGAGAAAACATAGTACGTCATTTTGAACAGCTATACGCCATGGTGGATGCTGTTATATACCTTTAACGTGAGCGGAAGGTGTTGATTTGTACCTTTAAACGAAAATATGCATTTTCACAAAAATGTGACTTATACCTCTGTTAGCACTGAGCCCTTAAATTATATGTATGTTTTAACTTTCACAGATCTGTGTATAACACTAATAAAGTTTAAATGAAATATTATGGAGTTTTCGAATTTTCTTCGCATATGAAACGCACTGCTATCAAGGTAAAGCTTTGGATGATATTGTAATAAATGGCCAGGGGTGGTGGGGAGTCTACTAGATACTATTATGCCCAATAAGCCTTTCGCTTACCATAGCTGTGTATATGAAATTACGTAAAATTGCAAAAGAGACCCACAGATTTAACGCAACTAATTTCTCATAGAGTGTATACTAATAATATACATGTATATCATTCACAGATGGTATGCATTTTTAAAAAGTAAATGTATTTTGTGAAACACGTTTTTAAATATACTGAAATGTTTTCAATATTTAGTTTTAATACATGTTATACTCATTGCTAGTAACATGTCTTCATCCTTTGTGTTTACAGTTAACCGTTAGTTTTAATAATTATAGTAGCCTATTGGTGTTCATTATAGAATTGCTCACTTCATTAAAAGGGCATAATGGTTTTAGTAATCTACTTACGTATAAGGTATTCAATCATTTTTATGAATTAAAAATATATTTATGGTAATCTATTGAAAGTAATGGCATTTAAGGTATTCTCCAAGAAGTGTGAGAATACAATGCAAAAGTCAACTGCGGAATTTTATTTGCAACTTATGTATGCCGTTAGACATTTAATACATAAGCCCATACTTTCTTACATTGGAAATCACATTCCTCTGTTGCGCCCCGCCAAACGCTATCTATTTTTTTAAAGTTCTATTGTAAGGAAATCAAAGACATACGCTTCACTGAAAAACAAAGGAATAAACGCTTAATAAATATAAAACTATTAACTAGAGACTTTCAAGAAGCTGTATACTGTGTTACAAATGTAAAACACACGTACAAACGTGTAAATTAGATTTCCATCCATCTTGGGCGAGAGAGAGAGAGAGAGAGAGAGAGAGAGAGAGAGAGAGAGAGAGAGAGAGAGAGAGAGAGAGAGAGAGAGAGAGAGAGAGAGAGAGAGAGCTAGTTTATGGTTAATTAAGTCATATTTCAGGCATTTATTGCCCTTCTTTTCCCCATAAGGTAATGTTTGCGTGCTGGCAAAGTGAGAAAAGAATGTGCTTTGTGAATACGACTTAACGCACACTCTCCTCATTTGAAAACAGTTAACGTTCTGTTCACAAACGGATTCCGGAAATGAACAAGATTTGCCAACATTAATCACCATTTTGTTTTTCTTACACCATACATTAAGACAATCCAGCACAACTTGCAAGTCCGACTCAGTTTAGGCCAATAGTACCAGGCCTAGTGCTTATAAAACATTTAGAGTCTAGACTCGAGACTCTAATAGAGTCTGAGACAGTAACGTCATGGCAACGCCATACAAATTGCATGCGTGTGACGTCATTAAAGATTGAGTCTGGACTCTAAATGTTTTATAAGCACGGGCCCAGATCATCAGCATGTAGCAACACACAAACAAGTTTCATACTAAATAAAACAATAATGCATGATGGCAAAAAGAATACTTTCGAGTTTTCAAAATTCAGATTCCTTATCAACATGACGAGTTAACGTTCTACGTACTAATAGGAGACGTAGGAATAAAGTCAGGAATGGTTATGTAGGTGCATCGTCATGACCAGAGCCAACACAACATGTTTGTCATTGATTAATTTCACTACCACAAGCGTTCCTGTTTTGTTGAAGTCACATCATACTTTACAGAATCCTCCAGTGTTGATGTCTCTCGGCCATCAGATGCTTTGGTTTCTAAGTAACCCCTGCACGCTTATTTGTGTTGTAAACGTACATACGTCCTTTACTTGGTCGTGTCCTCCAGCATTGCTCCTAAAAAAATATTTGATTAATGTATACGTTTTAAATATATAGATAGATATACCCCCAGTAATTTCTCTCATAGCGGCTATTAAATTGTAATCAGTGGCAACTAGAAAGGTGAAGAGAATGAACATATGGCTAAGAGTATCTATGATTCAAACACCAAACTGAAGTATACTTTACAAACCAGGAAGTATCTACATAGTCTAAATAAAATATCTACTCTGGATCTGATGGTTCCTGTAGTAGCCGTGCGGGAACGTTGAGCGGATGTATGCAGGGATCAAAACGTACTCCAGCCCAGACTCAAACACAATAATTACGATATTTGTGTTTCATTAAATATTCATATAATCGTAATACTGACTTTTTTAATATATACTGACAAGCCGTAATTATATGTCATATCTTAAATCATTCCAAAAGATAATTAGTATGTCCTTTTAACACGAATAACATATTCCATAGTATACTTTACAAACCAGGAAGTATCTACATAGTCTAAATAAAATATTCACTCCGGGTCTGATGGTTCCTGAGGTAGCGTGCGAGAACGTTGAGCGGTTGCATGTAGGGATCAAAACGTACTCAAATCCAGACTCAAACAAAGTAATGACGATATTTGTGTTTCTTTAAATATTCATATGATTTTAATACTGACTGTTTTTAATATATAATGACAGGCCGTAATTGTATGTCATATCTTGAATCATTCCAAAAGAAAATTAGTACGTCCTTTTAACACAAACAACATATTCCATAGACTGTCTTACTTTTGCTGCTGTTGTTACCACGTATAAGTGTTTTTTAAGCTATCTAATTACAATCACAGGGGTAGGGTTAATTCATTAGATTATCTGATACTCATGTCCGTTTTCATATCTCCGAAATATTTGAGCTTCAAAATCTATTTGGTACAAACATTAGAATGACCAGAAACTCTTTGAAAATACTTAAAAGTCTGTTATTTATTTTACGTTCATCCACGTATAAACACAAACAAAAATTATCCACAAACTGTGTGAATTAGCGAAACAGTTGGCACATAAGTTTGTGGATGATTTATTTTTGTTCATACCCAAAAGAAAGTAGAAGAAAGATAAGACAATCATTAAGATTAAATTTGAAACATACTTACAAATAATAACACTAAAATATCATGGTTTATTTTGAATTTTTGTTTTGTTCTAAAAAGATAACACTCAATAAGACAAATTACCTACATAAAGTGACGTCATTGGGCTGTACCAATGGGATGACGTTAAGTAATTAATGGAACGGGGAGGTAATTATAGATACCTGTACGGTGCTGGAATGATTAGCTGTTAAAATAACATATACCACGTAAAGAGTTGTACCAAATACTGCTTTTATTACCCGACGAAGGCAGATTCCCGTATGCATTCAGTTTTTCATAAGGAGTTGCATCATGGGATTGTAAACTGTCGTATGTGTTGATCGATTCATTTGGCATCCTTGTAGTGCCTGAAATGGAGAAATATCAGCATGACATCAAGTTGTATACCTGTATAGTAATGAGTTTCGAACACAGCAGTGTTAGCATCACACGAAGAATTGTTATTCCTTAAATGACCAAAGTGTACCATATGTTAAACGGATCGTAAACAGTGTTGTTAAATAAACGTTCAATGTGAAATAGTTGTGTAGCTTTATAATGAGTGTGTCAGTGTACGCTTCCGGGAATATTTCAAATATTTGAAGATATCGTAAACAATGAGGTATTCAATATAACATTAATGTAAATTAATTATGTAAATTTATATGAATATATATTATATTTGGAAACATTGCAAATAGTGTTAAAATCAAAAGTAATTTTATATGATTAGCTATGTTGGTTTATACGAATGAAATATTATGGATATTTTTATGCTATTACACACCATGTCATAATAATTACTCAATATCTAACTAGTTTAATATTGAAGCAAGTAGACTGGCGTAGTAGCTTTTGAATTTGAATGACGTCGGTATTAGAATGACGTCACTTTGCAATGTCCTGAAGAAAATGAATTTGCTGCACAACGGGTCGATTTTTTTTAGAACGCAGGAATACTTTCAATATAAAATTGCTATTGAACATGTTTTGTTCAATGATGACTAACGTATCGAACCGTGTTTGTACAAAATAGTATAATAAAAAATGTACCATTATGAAATGTGAAATTACTGTAAGATAGGTTGTTGTGTTTAACCTATTGTATATCACGCCAAAAAGATGGTATCTGTCGTCGACCGGCTACACAAGGTCAGCGTCACATCTATTCAATGCCACTCAGCTAATTCAATCATTATTGTGAATTTTAAGACTTCATCAACTGACAAGTTTCACGCCAACATCTAAACTGTACATTGCTGACGTCTTGTTGCTAGTTGTGACGTCGTGTGATGTAGACGACTATAAGACCAAAGTCGTAGCAAAATTACAAGTAGTAGGGTTCGACATCAGTTTACTCCTGTCTTACGGCTTTGTTGCAGTTGCTTTGTAATAAATAAAATACTATACTGGCTTGCCTGCCACACCATGTTTATGAAACTCGCCAGCAGTGTTGGTATCCTGACTCGTTTTTTTGCTCGTCAGATACCAAAACTGTTCCTGATTTCATAAAAGCACTATGATACGTAAGCTCGTTTAATATTATATATGTATCTCACACGTCGTATTTGTTACAGAATACACACGATAATGTTGGCTGCGTCTGTATTTACCTGAACCAGAAGTTTGTTGAACTGTGTCCATTGTGATGTCTTGATAACTAAATGGAAAGAAACAACATGACAAGTCAAAGCAAACATGTAACATTTCCATGTGTAGTATACAGAGATTATAATACGAAATTGTGTGTTATTGTGATGTTACTTGACACAAGTGTTGTAAAATCAGTATAACTTACACTTGAGTGTAATAATTTCTTTATTATCAATATTATTATTTTTTAGTATTTATGAATACTGACTGTGTCATAAGGTTTCAAGTAACTAGAAGAAGTCGATAAAATGACGTCATGTTTAGAAATGAGGTAATTTTGGTAAGCTACGTCATCTTGCCTTTATATATTTTCCTTTTATTACATCTAATGACAAAACAATTAAACGAAATTAAATTAAGTTAAATGAACGTTACTTTGATAATGGCATATACAATGCAATTACAAATTTCACATACACAGAGGTAAAATTGTTATGTATATTATTAATTACTTTACTCACACGCTCCTTTCCTTCTGGCGTTTAGATTCTGTAAGCAATAAGGGTAACTAAATCAAATTGTGTACAGTATAGTATAGTATAGTACTGTATAGCACAGTACAGTACAGTGCAGTGCAGTGCAGTGCAGTACAGTACAGTACAGTACAGTACAGTACAGTACAGTATAATATAATAAAACATATTTACTGAACAAACTCTGTATAATTGTAATCTTAAAACGTTTAAATTTACCGCCTAAGCTATAACCTTGCAAAACAATATTATGGGGGCATTACAAAGTATACATGTGCATTGAAAGTTGCATCGGTGGTGTCGTGGTTAAGCCATCGGATATAAGGCTGGTATGTACAGGGTTCGCAGCCCGGTACCGGCTCCCACCCAGAGCGACTTTGGGTAGGTGTAAGGCCACTACACCCTCTTGTCTCTCACTATCCACTAACAATTAACAACTAACGCACTGTCCTGGACAGAGAGCCAAGATAGATGAGGTGTGTGCCCAGGATAGCGTGCTTGAACCTTAATTGGATATAATCAGGAAAATAAGTTGAAATTAAATAAAATATTGTACATAGTAATAAATACATCAGGTTTGGCTGTACGTATATAATAGTATTACATAAAAGCTGATAAATGGCTCATCGGTAGCAGTTTTGTTATTTCATGAACATGGATAAATACTTTAACATAGTATAATCAATGTACTGTAAACTAACTAAACTAACCCGATCTAACTAGGAAACCTGTTCTCAGCAAGATGAGATTGATGAGCACGGCAGCGACACTGGTGACAACCAATCCTACTACAAGTCCAACAGCGACTCCCACTCCTAGTCCAGACGTAGACGATTATAAAACAGTCTCGTGGTTTTCTTTATAGATGAACAAAAGAAACAAGAACTATTGTATCTTTGTACAACAAACACCTGCTAGTTAAATAAAGCAAGATTACAGCTATTTTAATCAAAATAGAATTCAAAGACAAAGGATACGTATAGGAAAACCCTCTCTTAGTCCAGACAGGGAACATTTGCCCCACATATATTTAAATAAAACAAGAATACAGCTATTTTAATCAAAACAGAATTCAAAGACACTGGATACGTATAGGAAAACCATATATATATTTAAATAAAACCACGCCATCACTAATATTAGCCGATGCATTGTTCATGCCGAGTGTTGTTAAACATTCATTCATTCATTCATTCATGCATTCATTCACTAGTATTTCAGCAATAAAGTAGTAACATAGAATGCTGAATAACTAGCGCTCCAAGTCTGTGGAAAAGTGTATATCAAAGATCCCTTACTGGTAACTGTTTTGAATAAATAATAGCTTACAACTAAATGCATATTATAAGCTAAAAGATAAATAAATGGTATGTAATGTGACGGAAGACGTTTGACTATTTACCCAACTCTAGCTGCTACAGACTATCAATAATTAAATGAGGCATTACACGTGTATTTTATTTCCAGGAACAAATATAAGTTACTTACTGGAAACGGGCAGTGTTCTGCATGTTGTCAAACAGAAACTGCTGTCGTCTTTGTTAGATGAAGAGAATATTTTATAGTAGTATGAAGAATTGGATTGCAAGTGATCAACATGTAAAGTAAACGTGTTGTTGTCTCTCTGAGTAGTTAACATGGACACGAGATCCCAGCGTGTTTTCTTTGAGAGACGCTGCTCAACAGAGAACGTGTTCGATTTGTCGGTTCTGTCGTAATTCCACTCCAAATCCACGCTGGTCTCTGACTGATCCGTGCAGTAACACGAGCCAGGAGCTGCTTCCCGAACTAAAAAATAAATATCTAGTAACACAGTCTCTATTTAAAACAGACCTACATTTGCCAATATTGAAATGATAAATGTATGAGGCATATTTGGATATGATATTTAATCTAAAAGATCGATTTTTTTTATCAGCTAAAGACAAACAGAAATCATCCATCTTAAATAAGTCGAGAATACCATGGTTGGTCACTGGATAACATTTTACAAGACTAGCCAAACATGTCTAACAACTGCGGGCAAAATATTGTCGGATATGTTTTAAAATTGTATCATAAAAGCAGTAAAATAAATAAATAAACATGGTTATTTATACCGTATGTGTCTGGACAGTATATAAGAGCAGAAGTTGATGTTTGTGGTGTTAATTTCAGCAGACAGTTTGGATCTATCTGGTCGTCATGGAGCACCCTAGTACATATTTTCAAATTGATCTTCAACGTTTGTGTTCTCTTTCATTTCATTTATACTTATTTTCGTGCTCACAAGTAATTAAGGTTCAAACACGCTACCCTGAGCTATGTGGGTTGTCTGACCACAACATATGGATAGTGGAAAGAGGTGTAGTGATCATACATCCATCCTGGGTGTGAGCCGGGGCCAGGATGCAAAAACAGTAGATAGCAGCCTTATGTCTGATGGCTTAACCACCATACCACTGAGACCGGTCTGTGTTCTCTGAAATAGGTTTGTTTGAAATTATGAACAAATCCATCATGTGTGAATCACGTAGACAGAGAAAGTACATCTTCTGTAGAAATTCTGAACTCCAATAGGTGTGTATTCATATCTCACATTACAGTGCTGCTGGTTAACCACAAAATATCCTCGCTTATCTTCTTCTCTAATTTTAGTATTGATTTAAACAATATTTATTTCTGTTTATATTAACAGATGGGATTGATCAACAGGCATACAACTGAAATATTAACTGGTCAACATAGAAAGTACAAAATATGCATTTAGTGTTGAAGAATATAAAACTATTGTATATGTAACCTGTTATAATATAAATATTTGTATATAGATAGAGAACAGACCGACGAGAAGAATAAAGGTGAACGGTTTTATCAGTCAAAACCTTTTCCTGTAGCGTTAAGTTGGGATCGCCATATATTAATGTGTTGATATTTAAATTTAAATGATTCAATCTGGATAAATAGGACTGGCACTCCCTATTATATAGAGGGCAAAATAACAGGAAATGTTCCGAGGCTTAATCTTTTCATGAAAGAACTGATAATTTTAGTATTCGTATTAATATATGCTTTGGGTATAGAGTCTAGTGACTGTTTATATTTACCTGCAGATATATTGAATTGTCCTATTACTGAAAATGAGATTAAAAGCCAAATTGGCTGCTCAGGCAATAATAAAGCCCCTGGACCAGATGGCATCCCAAATGAATTTTTAAAAGCAACAAGTTTCTATCTATCACCATTATTAACAACTTTATCAAATAATATATTAGATAGTGGATGTTTTCCGCCTGTGTGGGCAGAAAGTATAATATGTCCTGTATTTAAATCTGGTTCTAGGGATGATCCAACTAATTATAGAGGGATCTCTTTGATCGACTCTTTATGTAAAATCTTTACATCTGCTCTGAATGATCGTCTGCGAAGGTGGTGCGATGAAAATCTAGTGATTGAAGAGTCTCAAGCAGGATTTTGATCTAATTATTCAACTGCAGACCATATTTTTACCCTTCATGCAGTGACTGAGAAATATAAATATAAACCTAGAGGTAGATTTAACTTTTTATTTGTAGACTTTTCCAAAGTGTTTGATACGTTACAGCATGATGTGCTGGTGGATAGCTTATTTGAAGTGGGAATTTTAGGGACATTTTTCAATATTATTTCATCAATGTACAGTAAATTACATTCTTGTGTAAATGGTCTTACTGATTATTTTAAGTGTAACATCGGTACGCGTCAGGGGTGTATTTTGAGTCCACAAATTTTCTTAATTTTTATCAATAAATTGAACAGATTTTTCCGAAATTCTGGTAATCATGGGGTCTTTATTACGACAAATTTGGAAAATATGCACATGCTAATGTTTGCAGACGATGTTTGAGACATCAATAAATAACAAAGATCCTCTCACCAGTAACAATAACACTTACTGAGCCTGCTAATGTTTGCAGACGATGTTTGAGACATCAGTAGTTTTTTTAATATATTTAAGCAAAGACTATATGATATTCTACAAGAAGAATGGGCATCCTCTATGAACAGTTCAGATTCTTGCTATTATTATAACCAGTATAAATCTCTATTAAATGTTGAATGTCATTTACACATGAATATCGCCTTGAGATTTCAAATTGCATTATCAAAATCTAGATGTAATAGTTTTGATTTATGTGTAGATAGTGGTAAATTTAATAATATTGTATATAAATTTATCAAAATTCTTATACTATGTATTTAGATTGAGAATGAATGGTGAACTATTTTTACACTGAATATTTATAAATGCACTGCCTTACTATGACTATAATATAACATTAAATGACAGACCATTATGTGATTAAATCATGTAACGCATGCTCTTAAATTGTGTAAATTGATTATATTTTGGGAACAAACTGTCTGTCTGTCTGTATTAATATAGTATCTCTTGAACACATTTTATTTACGGCTATATGGCGTCAGACATATGGTTAAGGACCACACAGATATTCAGATATTCGCCACTTCATGGGCTACTCTTTTCGATTAGCAGCAAGTGATATTTTATATGCACCATCCCACAGACAGGATAGCAAATACCACAGCCTTTGATATACCAGTCGAGGTGCACTGGCTGGAGCGAGAAATAGCCCAATGGGCCCACTGATGGCGATCGATCACAAACCGACCGCGCATCAAGCAAGCACTTTACCACTGGGCTACGTCTTGCCCATCTCTTGTCAGAAGTCCAAACAGGAAGAGTAACAATGCATTATACTGTATTTGTCACATTGTCTGACTTTAGTTAAGTGCATAACGTCCTCGTGAACAGGAAATGTGTTTGAATGTTTTATATGTTCAAGCTGTGATGTGGAAACACATTGTTCATTTGTATGAAGAAAGAACTGTGTTGTTTACTCGTAACAAAGCAGTATCTTCAGCGAGGAACTCGAGGGATGTGTCCAAGAGAGCCATCGATGCATACGAAACATGTCAATATCACAAGGGAAATACAGCAATCTGAAATATTGCACTGGGGACATTAGTTTAACCACTGTGCTGATAGAAATACACTAAACTGAAACTATAGATACTAGGGAGATTAATCGAACCATTTCCATGATGCAAATATAATGAAACTGATAGCAAAACACTACATGAAATATTATATACAAATTATGTCTGTTTTCTATGTGCGAAAATTATGACACTACGCAGGCACGATATGTGAACTGATACCAAAAAGAGTGCTGCACGTATGGAAACACTACTGTTGATAACCACAGGATCAATTGTTTTATGTGTCCGTTTTCTCTGTCCTATGTCAGCTCAGCACCCGCGCCGCGCCATAAAAAATAACCCGAAGTTCATTTTAAAAGTTAAACGTCTGCGTGAGGCTGGTAATTATTTGGTTCGCAGCTCGCCTGAAACATATCATTTCGAATGAGTAATGCTACAACATCGACTTGTCTCAGCTGAAGTATCTAAATAAATTTTAAAATCCGCTAACCAGTGACAATAAAACTGGCTGAACCGACCAGAGAACCATATCTAGAAGACACAGTTGAAATATCTAAATAAATAACAAACACCTGCTCACCAGTGAAAATAACTCTTGTTGACCCTCTCAGAGAACAGAACAACACAGAACTTTATTTCTCCCAGGCCGTTACACGACGGCATATGGGGGATATGCAATAACACTATTTGACAGTGACAAGATGGGCTTTACAGGAGATACATATATATGTTCACTGTATAATACATATATGCAATAAGTTCATAGTTATGCACAATGTAATATGCAATGGTATTAATACAGCTATGCATGATATCAAACAATCATCATACTGCACACACACACACATACACACACACACACACACAAATATACGCGAACACACATACATACATACATACATACATACATACATACATATACATACATATAGATACACACATATACATATACATATAGACACACACACACACACACACACACACACACATACATATATATATATATATATATATATATATATATATATATATATATATATATATATATATATATATATATACACACATACATACATACATACATACATACATACATACACATATACACATACACATACATGTACATATACATACATATCTAGCAAACACAGTTGAGTCTCTCAATAAATAACAATGATCTGCTCACCAGTAACATGATGAATACACACACACATACATATATATATATATATAACACTGGCTGACCCTGTAAGAGAACCATATCTATCAGACACAGTTGAAGTATCTCAATAAATAACACAGATCTACTCACCAGTGACAATAACGCGTGCTGTGCCTGTCAGAGAACCATATCTATCAGACACAGTTGAAGTATCTCAATAAATAACACAGATCTACTAACCAGTAACAATAACGCTTGCTGAGGGTGTCAGAGAACCATATCTAGCGGACACAGGTGAAGTATCTAAATAAATAATAAAGATCTACTCACCAGTGACAATAACGCGTGCTGTGCCTGTCAGAGAACCAAATCTAGCGGACACAGTTGAAGTATCTCAATAAATAACAAAGATCTACTCACCAGTGACAATAACACTTGCTGAGCCTGTCAGAGAACCATATCTAGCAGACACAGTTGAAGTATCTCAATAAATAAGAAAGATCTACTCACCAGTGACAATAACACTTGCTGAGCCTCTCAGAGAACCATATCTAGCAGACACAGTTGTCGCTGAACATGTGTACTCTCCTTGGTCAGAGTCTCGGAACGCAGAAATCTGTAACACAGAACCAACAGCTACACGTGTCGAGCCGCGAGTCCACTCAAATGTAGTGATGGCTGGGTTACTGTCAGCGGAACAGCGTAATATGAGCAGTTTCCCCAGCTCTACTCTCGTGTGTTTCCCTGAGGATATCACCACCCGTGGAGAATCTGTATTGACCCGCAATAAATTAATAAATAAATACACACGAACAAGAAATGATGTACTTGCAAAAATTAATTGATTATGTGAGAGAGAGAGAGAGAGAGAGAGAGAGAGAGAGAGAGAGAGAGAGAGAGAGAGAGAGAGAGAGAGAGAGAGAGAGAGAGAGAGAGAGAGAGAGAGGAAGACAGGTAGGGCGATGAAGAGAGATAAACAGAGATATACATGCAAAGACAAAATTAATGAAGATAATATACTGATACTGTGACACGATTTTATGTTTAAAGTATGGGATTCTAGTGTGTGTGTGTGTATGCGTGTGTGGGTCAGCGTACTACTATATATTAACATATTATGACTTACTAGAATACCACTCACGGAATTTCTTGATATTTCTTTTACGTTCATCAGGGTATAAACAAAAAATATCTGCAAAATGTCTGAATCGGCAAAGCCATTCTCACATACATTTGCAGCTGATGTTTTTCGTTCATACCCAGATGAATGTAAAGAATACTTATAATTAAATTTGAATCATACTTGTTAATAGTAACACTGAAACTTCATACTTTATTTTGTATTATTTTTGGTCCATAAACAATAACGCTCAATAAGACAACTTGCCCATATAATATGTCATCAGATGTAACATTCCCTGATAACGTAGCTTTTACATTCATCAAGAAATAAACAAACTCCCATTGCTAAGACTGGATAAATGAGATGATGTTATGTTGTAACGAATGTAACAGGAATTATTAATATATTAATATTGTTCTGCATACAGAAAATTATACTAACAGTACACATTGAGCTGCACTGGTCTGGACTCAGGTCTCGATTGTCTGTCTCTGTCTGTGAAGAGATTCCCAGCTGTACACTTGTACTCGTCTCCATTACTACTACATACTAACATATCACATACTAATATACTAGAAACTAAAATAGTGTTACTTACAGTACACATTGAGCTGTACTGTGTTAGACTCAGGTCTAGATTGTTCGTCTCTGTCTGTGAAGAGATTCCCAGCTGTACACTTGTACTCGTCTCCATTACTACTACATACTAACATATTACATACTAATATACTACAAACTGAAATAGTGTTACTTACAGTACACATTGAGCTGCACTGTGTTACACACAGGTCTGGATTGTCCGTCTCTGTCTGTGAAGAGATTCCCAGCTGTACACCTGTACTCGTCTCCATTACTACTACATACTAACATATTACATACTAATATACTACAAACTGAAATAGTGTTACTTACAGTACACATTGAGCTGCACTGTGTTAGACACAGGTCTGGATTGTCCGTCTCTGTCTGTGAAGAGATTCCCAGCTGTACACTTGTACTCGTCTCCATTACTACTACATACTAACATATTACATACTAATATACTACAAACTAAAATAGTGTTACTTACAGTACACATTGAGCTGCACTGTGTTAGACACAGGTCTCGATTGTCCGTCTCTGTCTGTGAAGAGATTCCCAGTTGTACACCTGTACTCGACTACATTACTACTACATACTAACATATTACATACTAATATACTACAAACTAAAATAGTGTTACTTACAGTACACATTGAGCTGCACTGTGTTAGACTCAGGTCTGGATTGTCCGTCTCTGTCTGTGAAGAGATTCCCAGCTGTACACTTGTACTCGTCTCCATTACTACTACATACTAACATATTACATACTAATATACTAGACACTAAAATAGTGTTACTTACAGTACACATTGAGCTGCACTGTGTTAGACTCAGGTCTGGATTGTCCGTCTCTGTCTGTGAAGAGATTCCCAGCTGTACACTTGTACTCGACTCCATTACTACTACATACTAACATATTACATACTAATATACTACAAACTAAAATAGTGTTACTTACAGTACACATTGAGCTGCACTGAGTCTGGACTCAGGTCTGGATTGTCCGTCTCTGTCTGTGAAGAGATTACCAGCTGTACACTTGTACTCGTCTCCAGTGTCTTCCTTTGATGGTGTGAACGTGTAGTTGAATCCTGTGTGTTCTATAGTATTGTTATTTCTCATCAAGTGAAAGGTAGCCTCTGGATTTCCTTGATCTCCACTAGGTAAAGAACAAATCAGTGAAGCTGGTCTGTCTTCAAACCATGGATGTGATGAACCTACAGACAAACTCGGTGTGCCAGGAGGATCTGAAGTATAAAAAACCCCGCATCTGTCTATAATTAAGTATCTAACTGAAAGGTTATTGCAATGCATGGTTTAGATAGTGAGATAAGAAGAGCAACAATGAGTATTTTATATGTACTTTCCCGTAGGTAGAGCAGCACAAATAAATTGACGTACCAAGTGACTAGCTGTAATGTGAAATAGCTGGGTCCACCTAGGTATAAATGCTACAGAGACCTTTGAAAAACCAAGGAGTGTAAACACTCACACACCAAATTGCTTGGAAGGAATTGGAATAAAACGTCAGAACAGTATGTAAAGAGAAAATAAAATTTATTTTGGTTTATTGACACCACTAGACCACAGTGATTAATTAATCGTTGGGTATTAGATGTTAAATATTTTATAATTCTAAAACACATTGTTCAGAAGAAACCCGCTACATTCATTTTGTCACTAGCAGTAATGTGTCTTTTATATGTCAGACATGACAGGCTTCTATTTTGTTTTCTCTCTCTCTGAGACCTGGCCCCTGTTCAAGGCAGGCCTCTATTTTTATTTTCATGCACACTTTCCTAACATACCGTTGTTATTTTTTTCAGGAATGAGAAAGTTGATCACCTATAATACATTATTATGTTAAAGATTGTGCGATATTAAAGAAATAAGTTTCTTATAGTAACAAAATCAGAAAACCTGACAAAGTTAGAATACCAAAATATCCAGAACTTTCAAAAGACTTAAAAATCTTCGTTTTATGGCCGCTACGAACCTTGCCATTCCATTTAATTACCTTGCTATTATAAGACATGCATTTAGCTCCTACAAACAAAACGTAATGTTGAGGGATGTGTATTAAGCAGTCAATAGACTGACCACTGTTTACTTCTGAATGTATTTCAATACAATTTATATATTAGAATATATTATGGAAATTTCGAAAACAATGAGAGGGTTACATGACTGCCATATATAGTCGTTTCGTAACCAACATATAAAAATTCAATTTTGGCTACACATTTGAATTGTTCACCCTTATGCGAGTACCCAACTTCATATTACTGTTATATAAATGAAAGCATGCCTTTATGGTGTTAAGGTTTTGTTATGATTTGGTAATAAAAACAAGTGACTTCAAAATTATGAGCCTATGTACAATCAGCAGAGAAAGATTATAAAATGTATCTGGTATTTCAAATTAGTTTTTAATGGAGATCTATTTCGTACACCGGACTATATTAATCTGCTGGACAACGTAAATACACGGGTAATGGGACACTGCACCGTGTCTTAAGAGACTGTCCACAGACTCAATTTCAATGTGACAAACATTTACTTAATATAGCTACTGTACTGTCAGGATGAATAACCAATGTTATTCCTAATTAAGTTAGCTGTCAATAGTGTATTGTTAAAAGCTACAAATTACGTTCGATTAATATGTTGATTGGGCATGTGTAAGCATGAGGTTAAAATAAGAATAAAGTCATCTGCTTACAGTAAACTATCATCTTCCTGGATTTACTCTCAGTGTATCCACCATACTGCCAGGATGGAGTACACATACATGTTTTGTTATTCTCAGTTCTGTTGGCTGTAAATGATATTGTACAGGTTCTGGTTTCTCCACTGTCAGTGTTAGAACAAGAAGTAGACACACCATGACAGGACCAAGTCAGAGTTGGTTTCGGGTTTCCACCTGTTGTAGAACAGTGCAGTGTTATGACGTCATCCTCAAACACAGGGAACACTGTTCCTGAAATAACTGGAGCTTCACTGGGTGGATCTGGAAAGAAACCAAGAAAACTATTTTAAATAAGTTGATTTTTCTAAATACATTTTCAGCAAATTTATTAACATTATGATATATATTCACCACGTTTAAAACTCATATTTGATGAGTGATACATAAAACGTACATTACTGACAAAATTCTGTATTACTTTCATAACACCAACAAAACTCACTCCACTTAAAAAAACACAAGACAAAAAAACCTAAAAAAAAAAAAAAACCTAAAAAATAAATAAAAAAAAAGCCACACTGCTAAATAGATATTTGTTTGATTCTCATTTCTGACACATTCAAGAGAAACTCGCAGTAAACTGTCAGACTGAACTATTCACTTCTCGACTGTGGCATAAAAGTGTTGTTCACTGTACATGTGTGATATCTGGAAATAGGTGTATCTATGTTTACCGTAACTATGTTATGGCTATGAAAAACCCCCATAAAAATAAATAATAAAAACAATCTTTTAACATTCAATTTAATGACCAGCCAAAACCTATTCGCTGGAATCTAAAATAGCATAATTATAAAATGCTGAATATATTTTATTTAAGTTTTAGTGTTTTTAACACAATGTTAGATAATATCAAAAACCATACAAAATTACTTAATTGTCTAAAAAAAAGAGTTAAGGTACGATACAGCATTATAGTATATACACCCCTGAGTGTTCAGTTGTGTGTGTGTTTTAGATGCACAATATCAGCACAGTGAGAACAGTGACATTATTAAATAACAAAGTACCAGTGTGTACAGTGAAGGCATTTTGTTTAAATGATAATGGAAATACAAATGTGTGGTAACCTATGGGCTACCAGGTCTGTACTTTACAGTAGTAACCTGTACATTGGTTACCAGACAAATTGCTTATTTTGATGCCTGTTTCCTGTCCAATCAGTGGGATGCGGGCCCCAAACTAGATTTGAACAAATAGGAGAAGTGACGTCTCCCTTCGAAGGGGACAGCTGAGACGTGTCATGTAAATAGGCGAAGTTAACATTTATCGGTGCGGGACGTAGCCCAGTGGTAAAGCGCTGACTTGATGCGCGGTCGGTTTGGGATCGATCCCCGTCGGTGGGCCCATTGGGCTATTTCTCGTTCCAGCACGACTGGTGTATCAAAGGCCGTGGTATGTGGTATTCTGTCTGTGGGGTCGTGCATATAAAAGACCCCTTGATACTAATGGAAAAATGTAGCGGGTTTTCCTCTCTAAAACTATATGTCAAAATTATGAAATAGCAAATGAATAATAAATCAATGTGCTCTAGTGGTGTCGTTAAACATAATCAACTTTAACTTTAATATTTATCGGCACAGTTTTTTTCGTTATGTTCTGCATTCATTCGGAAAGATTCTGCAAAACATTGATCATTAATGTTAAAATGAAAGTAATCATTAGTATTTTCTGGTAGTACTGTGATGAATCTAGGGCGAGACGTAGCCCAGTGGTAAAGCACTCGCTTGCTGCGCGGTCGGTTTGGGCTCATTGGGCTATTTCTCGCTCCAGCCAGTGCACCACGACTGGTACATCAAAGGCCGTGGTATGTGCTATCCTGTCTATGTGATGGTACATATAAAATACCTCTTGCTGCTAATCGAAGAGTAGCCCCCCCCCCCCCCCCGGGTTTCCTCCCACAATATAACCGTAAATAAAATGCATGCGTCGATTACAGTCTGGTGCCAAAGTAAACACGGACCGACAAGGTGCCGAGTAAGTTACGTCTTTTTTTTAAACAATATTTATTCAAATAAATGAAGTGATCGCCAACAGGCGATAAGCCTATATAACTGCCTACCGGCCGACATGCCAGTGGTTAGGCCATCGGTCAACAAGCTGGTAGGTACGGGGGTTCGGATCCCAGTCGAGCCATGGGACACACACACCACACACCACCGACCCACAGTGAGTGCTCCGCAAGGCTCAATGGGTAGGTGTAAAGAACTTGGTTCGCGCAGAACTAAAACAAACAGGTTTATACATATGGACTGGTGGTGGTGCAACAAAAATAGATGGTTTGTGCTTCCTGCCTGTGGGAAGCGTAAATGAAAGATCCCTTGCTGCTAATCGGAGAGAGTAGCCCATGAATTGGTAATACAACGAGTTTCCTCTTGCAAAATCTGGATGGTCTATGAAACTACAGGTTGCTAGAACCGTAGAGTCTGGGTGTTGAGTGCGTCGTTAAAACAAACATTTAGTTTCACTCATCTGAAATTTCTATGAAAACAGGTTGCTAGACTCCACGAGATGATGTTAATATACTACATAATTTTGCAATGAATGACATGAAACAACCTACTCACAAACTACTGGGTTGGGTTTAAACATACAGAACACATTACAGGCAGTGTATTGACGTATGTTGTGTGATTTTGTTTTTGAAATTGGATTGGGTTCAAAATGGTATATTTATTACGGCGACTTCCACTTGTGTCTACTGCTAATAATTCGGTAAAAAAACCTTTCATTTCATAGGCTAGACTAGAGTCTGGGATATATGGGTAATAAACAACAAACTTGAGTTGCACTCATACTGAAATTATCTATGAAACTACAGTTAGCTATGGTTTTAACATAATTCAGCTTCGTATTATGGTAAATCACAATATTATCAGAAAGTCGATATTCATTGGTCACAAATGTAGCTGGAAATATTAGTATCTATGCCGAGGTGTGTATGACTCATATATCAGACTCATTTTATCAACAGAATAAATCAGTTGATAAGTCAACTGTAATACTCACAGAAAACTGTCAGATTGAAGTGTTTACTTTTCGACTTTGGTATAAAAGTATTGTTCGCTGTACACGTGTATACTCCTGCCCGGGTCCTGTTGATGTGTGTCAGTGTTAACAGAGAGCTTGATGAGAGTTGCTGAGTTCCAAGTGTCCAGGAGTAGTCACATGGTGGATTACAGTCAGCAGAACAATTGACAGTCAGATCCCGTCCTTCTGTGATATGACCAGGTGGTGGAGGACTGAATGTGACAGAGTCTGGACCATCTAGAGAGAAATTAACATTCACAATGCAATACGGCAATAAAATGAGTAATACTGTTATACGTTATATTGTAATGAATATAACGGAAATTTAATTGTTAGAGGATGATTAATAAATCAATGTAGTCTAGTTGTGTCATTAAACAAACAAACTTTTACATTTATTCAGAGTCGGCTAATACGTTAAATTAGACACAACAGGTGGTCTTTCATTTGACAGGTCAGAAAAATGTTGAAGGGACATTCCTGAATTTGCTGCAAGTTTTAAGATGTGGACTAACAGAGACTTGTTAACGATTGTAAATATATATCAAATATATTTTTCTACATAAAATGTTAAGTTTCATTTTATTTCCTAAAGTATATTTTTTCGTACGAAGACAAAATCCAGTTTGGGCTTCTTACAAATATTAAGATGACCAGAAACACACTGAATATACATACACTGATATTCTAAACAAGAAAATATATTTAATATGTAAGTTTAATCGTAGAACTATTTTATTTGTCGGAAACATCTTACAATTCATTAAACTCAGGAATGTCCCTTTAATTCCACATTTATAATTTATGTGGGTGTGCACAGGTTCAATGTATGGAATAGCATCAGCCATCATTTAGGTCTGTGATGCATCGCATTTAGTAGATGGAGCCTCCAAATGTCTATAATAAAACTTTTTGAATGCCCTTAATGAGTCCCTGGACATCATAATCCTGGTGGAATAATTTCTCTGTGTGTCAGAATGGTATGGCATTGTTTGAAATTTGAACACAATGCGAATGCCAGAGGAATATTTCTGGCTAGGGTAGGGTGCTAATATTCCAACACTTTTGGAGTTGCAGCTGCACTGGTATAATTCAGAAGTTGTGATATAAAGACACCAAAAGCTGGAGCGGAAGGTATATTTCTCGACATAAAGCGAAAACTGATTACTGGAATGTTGAGGTCATCCCTTTTGTCACACTGCGTAATTCGGAGGGCATTGTTGCTTGAATCCTCTATGTCCATTGGGTTATTTCTCGTTCTAGCCAGGGAACCATGGCCGGTATATCAAAGGCCGTGGTATTTGTTATCCTGTCTGTGGCATGATGCATATACCAGATCCCTTGTTACTAATGACAAAATGTAGCGGGTTTCCTCTCTAAGACTTCTCCAAATAGTTGACATCCAATTTCCGATGATTAATAAATCAATATGCTCTAGCGGTGTTGTTAAAAAAAAAAAAAAAACCGTTAACATTAACTCTATGCGTCACGCGTAAAACTCAATTTGCGACAGTAAAACCAGGTTTATCGTAAACTAATTTAAAATACGAGTAAAATAAAACAAAAATACTCTCGCCAAAACAAAGCAAACGAGTCGCTTAATATGTCTTATGAGACGGATATCTTTCATTTGTAAAACATATTTTATTTTTATTTCATTAGTCACTTCATTTCATGATGAATACAAACACTCACAGGCTAAAATTGTTGCTGTGTATTCCAGCATATTAAACTTCACTGACAAGGGAAGACAATTATGCAGGAGGTTATGACTCAGGTTGTATAGAATTTGGACAGTAAATTGAATAAGGGATTTTCGAGAAAAAAAGTGACGTTGTTGTTTTTTTAATTACCCGATATATAAATAATACCTCGATAATGTACTCACTGTAAAGTTTCAGAGTAAAGTTCCGACTCCGTTTATAACTATAATATAGTTCACACCACCAATCTGTAGAATCACTGACTGGAGAAACTCTGTTTATCAACAGAGTGTACGTCTTAGTAGAGGACGAGCTGCTGTTTGTTCCACTCCCACAAGACACAAAGTAACCTATCGGTGCACCAGTGAACACAGCACATGAAGTATTTGTCTGTTTCAGAGATGCAAACGCACCAGTCGTGGTTTTTTTAAAGAACAGTACTTTATCATCAAGGTTGGCAGCTTGTGTCACAGTACAGGTGAGAGTGAAAGATTCATCCAGCACTGCGTGAGGTGACGAACCAGAGAGAACCAGTGAAACGCCTGAAAGAAAACAGAACTGTTACCAAATATACTGGTAGCAACTATAACAGAAAACTGTTACCAAATATACTGGTAGCAACTAAAACAGAATTGTTACTGGTAGCAACTAAAACAGAAAACTGTTACCAAATATACTGGTAGCAACTAAAACAGAAAACTGTTACCAAATATACTGGTAGCAACTAAAACAGAACTGTTACCAAATATACTGGTAGCAACTAAAACAGAAAACTGTTATCAAATATACTGGTAGCAACTAAAACAGAATTGTTACCAAATATACTGGTAGCAACTAAAACAGAAAACTGTTACCAAATATACTGGTAGCAACTAAAACAGAAAAATGTTATCAAATATGCTGGTAGCAACTAAAACAGAAAACTGTTACCAAATATATTGGTAGCAACTAAAACAGAAAACTGTTTCGGAAAGAGCAAATATTATTACCCATATGGGCTCAAATATACGGGGTAATATTTTTTCGATTTCTGCACAGTGTGCAGATTGCTTCTACAGTCACTGATTGGCTGGCTTTAAAAAGACAAGATTTGATTGGCAATTACATACTGCCGGGACTACTTTTTGTTCATTCATGATTCCATTCATCGGTCAAAACCGGCCTCGGTGGCGTCGTGGCAGGCCATCGGTCTACAGGCTGGTAGGTACTGGGTTCGGATCCCAGTCGAGGCATGGGATTTTTAATCCAGATACCGACTCCAAACCCTGAGTGAGTGCTCCGCAAGGCTCAATGGGTAGGTGTAAACCACTTGCACCGACCAGTGATCCATAACTGGTTCAACAAAGGCCATGGTTTGTGCTATCCTGCCTGTGGGAAGCGCAAATAAAAGATCCCTTGCTGCCTGTCGTAAAGAAAAGTAGCCTATGTGGCGACAGCGGGTTTCCTCTAAAAACAGTGTCAGAATGACCATATGTTTGACGTCCAATAGCCGATGATAAGATTAAAAATCAATGTGCTCTAGTGGCGTCGTTAAATAAAACAAACTTTACTTTACTTTTACTCATCGGTCAAACTATTACTACGAACTTCAAATATTTTTTTACGATACGAACATTTACGGAATTAAAAATCAAAATATATGTACAAATGTTTAAAAAAATTATTATTTTATTATTTTGACTGTTTTTTTTTTGAATATTCTTTGGTGGATACTGTTGGGTGTGCACCGGTAACGGCGCGTATGAATATATTGTTATGGCTGGTAGAGCTTGTTAGTTGTTACAGCAGCGAGAACGTAAATATACTTTTAAAATCGTTAAAGATTGACAATGGGTAATAAAGAGAATAACCAACTCACTACGAGGAATTAAGGATTACGGATTATCTGTCCCTCGTGAATTAATGCTGTAAACCCTCGCCAGAGGCTCGGGTTTACAACATTAATTCACTCGGGACAGATAATCCGTAATTCCTCGTAGCTCGTTAGTTATTCTCTAAGAAATACAGGTACTAAACTAAATATACTGGTAGCAACTAAAACAGAAAACTGTTACCAAATATACTGGTAGCAACTAAAACAGAAAACTGTTACCAAATATACTGGTAGCAACTAAAACAGAAAACTGTTACCAAATATACTGATAGCAACTAGAACAGAAAACTGTTACCAAATATACTGGTAGCAACTAAAACAGAAAACTGTTACCAAATATACTGGTAGCAACTAAAACAGAAAACTGTTACCAAATATACTGGTAGCAACTAAAACAGAAAACTGTTACCAAATATACTGGTAGCAACTAAAACAGTAATACATGTACTAAGGTACCACTAAACACATTTTCCTTCCCTGTTTACTTTGTAAGAGTTCAGTCGGTTGTGTGTTCGAATCCCTTACATGACCACAATGCATACATTAGATTGGTGAACAATGATCTACAGTTATTAACAACTGAACACAAGTTTAACATCACAATAATTGATTAATTATTATTGAGAATAGAATTGAAATAGATAATACCAAAATATAAAAAAGTTTCTGCGTGCGCGCGTGTGTGTATAAAAACGTGTAAACAAAGATTTTTGTGACGTAGTAAATCATTCATTTTCATCGAATATGTTCGGAAGCTCTATTTGTCCCCACCAGTTCAAGTCTGAAATCATAATTGTGAGAAATGTGAATCTGCATTTAGTACCACATAAAATCATCCAGTAACTAGTTATTATTGTTCTCAAGTCACAAACGACCGCTTACCTAGAATATACTTGACAGCAGTCACAAAGAACAGTGCATACAGTAACACAGCCATTATCAAACTGACCTCTGTACACGAAGTTTCTTCCGGGTACAACGTGTGTCTGTGTTGTGTAGATCACAACAAACAAACACATCTAGGTCACGTATAGCTACATGCGTTTTGTATTACACGGATACCTGCCAACGAGAAATGTCGAGTCATGGTTTCCACATTTATATATTTAATATTAAAAATATTTCAAAACATCCAATAAGAAAGCCATTTTCAGGCACTGCGGAAGCACCCTTCCTCCCAGCACTCCTGCTCCGCCGTGCCTGATTTTCAAGGGTCGCAAAGCTGCGTGTGAGTGGGTGGGAGTCAAGGACACATCCCCACTCCTCTGTTAATGTGCTCAGAAGGCTGAACATGTCGTATTATATAAACGATTTCCATGGAACTTTGACGTTCGGAGCAAGGGCAAGCGCTCTGAGCACCCTTCCCCTGAATCCGAACCGGATTCAGTGGTAGACGTCTAGTAGTGGCGGGGGGAGGTCTGTAGCTCAGTGGTAGACGTCTAGTAGTAGCGGGGTGTGTGTCTCTGTGTGTGTGTGTGTGTGTGTGTGTGTGTGTGTGTGTGTAGCTCAGTGGTAGCCGTCTAGTAGTGGTGGTGGGCGGGCTGTAGCTCAGTGGTAGACGTCTAGTAGTGGTGGCGGGGCAGACTGTAGCTCAGTGGTAGCCGTCTAGTAGTGGTGGTGGGCGGGCTGTAGCTCAGTGGTAGACGTCTAGTAGTGGTGGTGGGCGGGCTGTAGCTCAGTGGTAGACGTCTAGTAGTGGTGGTGGGCGGGCTGTAGCTCAGTGGTAGACGTCTAGTAGTAGCGGGGTGTGTGTCTGTGTGTGTGTGTGTGTGTAGCTCAGTGGTAGCCGTCTAGTAGTGGCAGGGGGCGGGCTGTAGCTCAGTGGTAGACGTCTAGTAATAGCGGTGTGTGTGTGTGTGTGTAGCTCAGCGGTAGCCGTCTAGTAGTGGCAGGGGGCGGGCTGTAGCTCAGTGGTAGACGTCTAGTAATAGCGGGGTGTGTGTCTGTGTGTGTGTGTGTAGCTCAGTGGTAGCCGTCTAGTAGTGGCAGGGGGCGGGCTGTAGCTCAGTGGTAGACGTCTAATAGTGGTGGAGTGGAGAGGGCGGGCTGTAGCTCAGTGGTAGACGTCTAGTAGTGGCGGGGGGAGGGGGGGCTGTAGCTCAGTGGTAGACGTCTAGTAGTGGCAGGGGGCGGGCTGTAGCTCAGTGGTAGACGTCTAGTAGTAGCGGTGTGTGTGTGTGTGTGTGTGTGTGTGTGTAGCTCAGTGGTAGCCGTCTAGTAGTGGCAGGGGGCGGGATGTAGCTCAGTGGTAGCCGTCTAGTAGTGGCAGGGGGCGGGCTATAGCTGACTGGTAGACGTCTAGTAGTGGCAGGGGGCGGGCTATAGCTGACTGGTAGACGTCTAGTAATAGCGGTGTGTGTGTGTGTGTGTGTGTGTAGCTCAGTGGTAGCCGTCTAGTAGTGGCAGGGGGCGGGCTGTAGCTCAGTGGTAGACGTCTAATAGTGGTGGAGTGGAGAGGGCGGGCTGTAGCTCAGTGGTAGACGTCTAGTAGTGGCGGGGGGGGGGGGGGGGCTGTAGCTCAGAGGTAGACGTCTAGTAGTGTGGCGGGGTGGGCTGTAGCCCGCTCTCTTGCTACTGAACCGTAACTCGGACAGACGCATCACTCAAACGACCAAGTAGATAAACCATAAGTACCATTAATGTTATTGTCAACTTAACCGGCCATTCACTTTAATGGCGCTGCGATCTTGTGTTCGAACCTGCTAATCTGTCAATTACAATTTTTTTTTTATTGTCTTTTGTCTTTGGATTTAATTGTTTTCAGGAAAAATTGAAATTTTTTAATTGGCCGCCATATTGGATTTTTTCGCAAAATAATTTTGTCAAAGTAATCGTTTTTCATTCATTACCCAGTGTTACTTATTGATATTTTTGTAGTATTCTTGTATTCTTGTAGTATTTCGGAGCGTAAATGACGTAATAATTTTGTTTGTGTGGGGGAAGATTTCAGATTTCATGGTTCGGTTCTAATGCAGAGAAATAATGTATTTTTGTGAAAGTCCGAAATACTTTGTGTTGATTTATTGTGTTTTCTGGGAAAAGGGTTGTAATAAAACTCGGTTCCCGGCATGTCATTTTGTGACGATGATGGGGCTATGGGGGGAAGTCAGTCCCCGGATTTGCAGGTTAGCCCGCACGAAGTCCCACACATCTCCATGCTGACCCCTCCTAGTTCAGGGTACGTAGACAGGAATTCTAGGTATCACCGTTCAGTAAGTACGGGATCCGGTACCGTAGAAGGGGGGGGACACCACTGACGGGTAGTCTTGGTACTCATCTCTGGGAGGGGACAAATGCCAATAGGGGCAGTTTGGTTTTCATCTCAGAGGGGGGTAACCCATCCAGGGGTGACGTTGCTTCCTATCCAGAGGGGAGTTACCCGAAAGGGGGTGGTACTTACCCATGCCCAGAGGGGGGTAAACCAGCCAGGGGTAGTCGTGATTCTTACCCAGAGGGTAGTTACCCGAACAGGGGTGGTACCGTTTCACGCCCGGAGGGGGATAAAGCGAACGGGGACGATTTCGGTCCGTCATCGGAGGGTGGTTACCCACACAGGAGTGGTCCACTGTCATACCCAGAGGGGGGTACTCGGCACAGGAATCGTCCCATTTCTTATCAGGAGGGATTTAACCCCCAAAGGGGCGGTTCTACCGTTCACCCACAGGGGAGGTCGATGCTTCAGGGTCGTTTCCCATATCGCCAAGGAGGGGGTGATGTAGACAGGGATGGATTTAATTTTCATCCGGAGGGGAGGTTCCCAATAAGGAGTGGGGGGGGGGGGTGCGCCGGAGGAAAGGTTATTTCATTTCAACAGAAAAGTTGAATATGACGGCAAAAGTAGTTGGAAGGCTTTTGAAACCAAATTTCAATACATGGCCGAGTGTGCGAACTGGCCCCCACAGCGGTGCAAAGAGGAACTTTGTTTTTCATTACAGGGTAAGGCTAGTGAATATTATGCCCTTATATTACCCCCCCCCCCAAAAAAAAAAAACAACAAAAAAAAAACGATTTGGGTCGTATGATATGTCGAGTTCGGCTCAGATGGAGTTTTTCACGGCTAAACAAAAACCAGGGGAGGATATAAGAGATTGGGCGGACCGGGTGGTAGTTCTAACAAATAGAGCGTTTCAGGGCCTGCCCGATGATTTTATGTCTTCTCAAGTAACGACCAGATTTTGTCAGGGTTATGAAAATGTAGCGGCGGCACATCATTTGTGCAATGCAAATCCCCGGACTCTTGACGATGCTATGGATACGTTGTTACGGTGGCAGTGCACCAATGCGGCGCTGAATGCTCGATCTACTGTTAGAGTATCGTGTAGTACACCGTTAGAGGCTCGTGTGTCCCGCGTAGACGGATGGGGACACAGTGATATGAGTACAATCAATAGGGAGCTTAATCCGGTGGGAGACATTTTAAGAGATAGATTAGATTTTTTGTCTAGTCGGGTGGACGAACTGTCATTCGGTGGACAACGGGTCGCTCAAATGAGTGTTAGTAAAAACACTGGTAGCCTTGGGCGGGAGACGCCTAATGCCCCACACTCTGCTATGGAGAGACTGGAAAAAATGGTGGAACACCTGATGGCGGAAGTAGCAGAGTTAAACGAGTAGCCCGGGGGGGGGGGGGGGTGTTCCAACCTAGGGATAGGTCACCTTCAGTGGGTAAAAGGGAGGGGTCTCCTTCACCACAGGGAAGGGAAAGGGTGTCTCCTAGACGCTATTTTTGCAATGAGATGGGACACTTTCGAAGGGAGTGTCCACTGTGGATAGGAACGAAGTCGTTAAACGGGAAGGGGCTGGGTCAGTAGGCCTTAACCCAGTCCAAGAGAGTAGTGGTAGACGGCCTCTAGCAAGTATGGTACCGTCGGGTGCAGGGCTTGTCGGCACCAAGGGGTTAGAGCACGAGATAGATACGGGCAATGCCCGGCCTGTCAAGGAAAGAATGATGCGATGTTTTGTGAATGAGGAAGAAGCTCATTTACAGAAAATGTTAGATGCGGGAGTAATTCAGCCATCTGCGTCTGAGTGGGCTTCTGCTCCCGTACTGATTCGTAAACGGGATGGAGGGGTGCGGTGGTCTATTGACTATCGAAAGTTGAATGAGGTCACTATCAAAGACGTGTACCCGTTACCACTGATAGATGAGTCTTTAGACACCTTGTTTGGAAATATCTGGTTTTCTAAACTGGATGCTAATTCAACATATTACCAGATTGGTGTTAAAGCAGAGGACCGGAAAAAAACAGCTTTTGTGACCAAGTATGGCCTTTTTGAGTTTGTACGCATGGGTTTTGGGTTATGCAATGATCCGGCAACGTTTGCCCGAGAAATGAACTTGGTTTTGAGAGGGTTAACGTGGAATGTGGCATTAGCATTCTTGGATGATATTTTGGTCATGGGTATCCACTCCGGTGCTAACGTTGCTCAACAAAGACGATCCATTCATTCTTGATACAGATGCGTCGGACAAGGCAATAGTGGCAGAGTTGTCTCAGCTACAGAACGGCACTAAGAGAATGGTTGCTTATGCCAGCTGTAGTCTCACCTCAGAACAGAAAAAGTACTGTACTACCCGGAAAGAATTGTTGGCGGTGGTAAAGTTTACCCGTCAGTTCCGCCACTATCTGCTGTTAGGAGGTTCTTAGTGAGAACTGATCACAACAGTTTAACATGGTTGTTAAACTTTAAGCAATCGCAAGGTCAATTAGCCCGATGGTTAGAGGAACTGGGTCAATATACCGTATAACCGGAAATTTTCGTGGTCTTAATTTTTCGTTGTTTGGGGTATAACAACATTTCAAGGTTTCTTATTTTCGTTGTTTTCCAAATCTAAATAGAAAGTGATTTTATTTTCGAGTTTTAGCAAGTCTAGTTGCGAGAATACTTGCTATTGTTGATTAAAGTTTCACTTCGGCTACCAGTTGTTCGATACTACCGACGTGTAAAGTTAAACAATAGAACAGTCACCTGTAGCCTAATTGGCCACTGTGATACCCGTATGCTATTCGACAGACAACTGATCACAGTCTTTGATTTTGTGTAAAGCCAATTACGACGTATGTGTGAACAAAGCACTTAAGGACGCCATGAAGTCTAACTTTTACCACATGGTATTCAAAGCGGGTTTCCCTGGCTATGAAAGACGGCGAAGTTGTAACGGACATCAAGATCGAAATGCGTACTTCGGCGATAAAACCAATTCATGCAAGGTGGATTATGAAAGTTATGGCAGAATTGAAAACACGCCAGGAAATGTTGAAATCTGCATTCATCCACCCCAGAATCTCTGATGCAGTGCGGGCGGACATTGACAAAAACAATATACGAAATTTAAAAATATTTCATTATATACCACAAACAGTGAGATTCACGCAATAACTTTAAAAAAATTCTAACTTGTTATTTTGACTATACTATTCTCTTGTCGTATCCGGTGGACTGCGCATGACAGGAAATAAAATGTTCCGGTAAATTGTCAGTGTGTTATGGTTTTTACAATAAATATTTTAGTTAGAATTTGTTGATTTTTTCAAATATATTCAAGGATTTATATTTTCGATGCTGACTACTTACCCTCGAAACCCACGAAAATAAAAATCCTCGAAAATTTCCGGTTATACGGTAACATGCAGATTCAACACCGACCCGGTAAGCAGCACATGGACGCTGATGCCTTGTCACGTCTGCCTGTGTCACAACCATGCCCAGAATTTACGGGAGGTGCAAGACTACAAGACTTGCCTTGTGGGGGCTGCAAGTATTGTGTACGAGCAAATGACAATTGGGGCTCGTTTTTTGACACCGTGGATGATGCAGTACCTTTAGCCACCAGGGTGGATCAACCGATACTGGTACGGCAGGTAGTTTCCGCTGTGAATGAGAGTGCATCAGTGGTGCAGAGTACTGAGTTCCAGCAGTTGCTCACTGGGGGTATTGAGTTGGATCCCCAGCCTCAGAGTACGGGGCCATTGTGTACACACATAGATGTGGGTGTGGTCCCTAACAAAGTGCTGTCAGTAACTACTACTGAGGACAGTTCGGGTGACAACTCCTTTGTGGGGTACTCGGCTGACCAGATGAACGAAAAGCAGCGTGAGGAACGGGATTTGAGACAGGTTATCCAATGGTTGGAAACGCAGGTAGTACCCAGTGAGGCAGAATTGTTTTTGGGCGACCAAGTGCTATTGGATTAACCGGGACACGTTTCATTTAGATGAACGTGGGGTCCTGTACAAACGGATTGAGGATGATTCTGGGAGCAGGGAGAACTGGCAGTCGTACCCCATTCCTTGCTACGGGAGTGGCTCAGGGTAAATCACGATATTCCAGCATCGGGACACCAGGGCGTGGAACGTACCAAATATAGGATGCGTGCCAGGTATTATTGGTACGGTATGTCTAGGGCTGTAAAAAAACCTCTGTTTACCTGTGTACAGTGCAACCGTTGTAAGAAGGGTAATAGGAAGGCGAGGTGCCCCATGAAACAGTTTCATGCGGGGGTCCCTATGGAGAGAGTACATCTCGATTTCCTGGGACCATTACCCAAGACTGAAAATGGTAATGAGTATGTACTCATGATGGTAAACCAGTTTACAAAGTGGGTATAGTGCATACCTCTGCCATCCCAGACAGCTGAGGTGACAGCAAGGGCAGCTATCAATGAGTTTTTTTCGAGATTTGGCTACCCTTTTGAGATGTTCACTGATCAGGGGAGACATTTTGAATTGGAGCTATTTCAAGAAGTGTGTAAATTGCTCTATATTCATAAGGCCCGAACTACACCCTATCGTCCATCTGCTAACGGACAGGTCGAACGGTACAACCGTACACTCATGGATGCCGTTTGATGCTATATTGACAAATCTCAAACTCGGTGGGATGATAACCTGGCTCAGTTGGCAGGGGCTTTACGCTCTGTGGTAAATCGCTACAGGTTACACTACTAATCACCTTATGCAGGGTAGAGAGGTCAATCAACCTGCAGATCTCATGTTCAGGCCTCCTGTAGGGGAACCGCTGGCAAATGTTGATGAGTATGTGGCCCAGCTTGAAGAATACATCAGGGGTGCACATGAACTGGCTAGAGATAAGTTGGGTGAGTCCCAGAAAAGAATGAAAAGGGACTATGACCTGAGAACAGCAGAACACAGGTATTCCAAAGGGGACTATGTGTATGTGTTGGACACGGCTGTTCTAAAAGGGGAAAACAAAAAACTCAGCCCACCATGGAAAGGTCCTGGGCTGATAAGGGAATGCATTTCCCCGTATCTGTACAAGGTACAGCTCCGAAAGGGGGTGTCAGTGATTAACCATGACCGATTAAAATTGTGTAATGATCGAAGAGTTCCACCATGGTTAGATCGGGCAAAAGGGGAGTTACTGGGCCAGAAGAAGGAAACAACACAACAGGGGAGACACACTAGGGCCAAGACAGGGGGAAAAACAAAAAGCCAAGAGATTTATTGTTTTTGTCTGGGGCCTTACACAGGTGGGTTCATGATACAGTGCGACCGGTGTAAAGAGTGGTATCATGGTGGTGTGTGTGGAGGTAACCCCGGAGGAAGGTAAAACGATGGACTTGTATATTTGTCCCGTGTGTGGAGCAGACTCGCCACAGTGAGTATGGTCAGAGGGGTGGTGAGTACGGTGTGTTCCATGTTGTACTTCTTAGGGCTAGTTGAACTTTTGCTGTATAGTTGTCTTTCTTTGTAGTTCAGTTCTCCTTGGTTCTTGTCTCTTTGCACTGATTAACCGCGCTTTACTGTGCTTGATTGTTGTGGTTGATGTGCTCGTTGATATGGTGTTTAATTATCTCTATTATTATTTCTTATTTTTTATTGATTATGGTTGATTTCTTGAAATTAAATAGTGCCAGTACATACATTAAGGACTGGTTTGTGAGTATGTAAATTGGCTTTTTATGTAGTCTTGCATGATTTGCTATTTCAATTATGTATTTGCTAATTTTTTGTTTATTGTTTTAATGTTTTAGTGTCGTCCTTGCTGGTGTTGAGAGATGAGGTGCACAGGGAGGTTCCACACAGAGGACACTTTAATTATTAATTACTATAATTTTTTTATTTTAGGTTGGCTTGTTCGGGTCAGTATTATATAGTTCCTTTTGCATTGTTCTTTCTGTTCTCATAGAAAATGAATCACGAGGACCAAGCAGTTGTGGGCAGATGGGGAAGTGACGCCCCCCCCCCCCCGCCAGACGAAGACGGACACGTAGAGGAGGGCCCGCCACTCCAGGAGACAGTAGAGGAGGGCCCGCTACCTCAGGAGCCAGTAGAGGAGGGCCCGCTACCTCAGGAGCCAGTAGAGGAGGGCCCGCTACCTCAGGAGCCAGTAGAGGAGGGCCCGCTACCTCAGGAGCCAGTAGAGGAGGGCCCGCTACCTCAGGAGCCAGTAGAGGAGGGCCCGCTACCTCAGGAGCCAGTAGAGGAGGGCCCGCTACCTCAGGAGCCAGTAGAGGAGGGCCCGCTACCTCAGGAGCCAGTAGAGGAGGGCCCGCTACCTCAGGAGCCAGTAGAGGAGGGCCCGCCACTCCAGGAGCCAGTAGAGGAGGGCCCGCCACTCCAGGAGCCAGTAGAGGAGGGCCCGCTACCTCAGGAGCCAGTAGAGGAGGGCCCGCCACTCCAGGAGCCAGTAGAGGAGGGCCCGCTACCTCAGGAGCCAGTAGAGGAGGGCCCGCCACTCCAGGAGCCAGTAGAGGAGGGCCCGCCACTCCAGGAGCCAGTAGAGGAGGGCCCGTTACCTCAGGAGCCAGTAGAGGAGGGCCCGCTACCTCAGGAGCCAGTAGAGGAGGGCCCGCCACTCCAGGAGCCAGTAGAGGAGGGCCCGCTACCTCAGGAGCCAGTAGAGGAGGGCCCGCTACCTCAGGAGCCAGTAGAGGAGGGCCCGCCACTCCAGGAGCCAGTAGAGGAGGGCCCGCTACCTCAGGAGCCAGTAGAGGAGGGCCCGCTACCTCAGGAGCCAGTAGAGGAGGGCCCGCTACCTCAGGAGCCAGTAGAGGAGGGCCCGCTACCTCAGGAGCCAGTAGAGGAGGGCCCGCCACTCCAGGAGCCAGTAGAGGAGGGCCCGCTACCTCAGGAGCCAGTAGAGGAGGGCCCGCTACCTCAGGAGCCAGTAGAGGAGGGCCCGCTACCTCAGGAGCCAGTAGAGGAGGGCCCGCTACCTCAGGAGCCAGTAGAGGAGGGCCCGCTACCTCAGGAGCCAGTAGAGGAGGGCCCGCTACCTCAGGAGCCAGTAGAGGAGGGCCCGCTACCTCAGGAGCCAGTAGAGGAGGGCCCGCCACTCCAGGAGCCAGTAGAGGAGGGCCCGCTACCTCAGGAGCCAGTAGAGGAGGGCCCGCTACCTCAGGAGCCAGTAGAGGAGGGCCCGCTACCTCAGGAGCCAGTAGAGGAGGGCCCGCTACCTCAGGAGCCAGTAGAGGAGGGCCCGCTACCTCAGGAGCCAGTAGAGGAGGGCCCGCTACCTCAGGAGCCAGTAGAGGAGGGCCCGCTACCTCAGGAGCCAGTAGAGGAGGGCCCGCTACCTCAGGAGCCAGTAGAGGAGGGCCCGCTACCTCAGGAGCCAGTAGAGGAGGGCCCGCTACCTCAGGAGCCAGTAGAGGAGGGCCCGCTACCTCAGGAGCCAGTAGAGGAGGGCCCGCCACTCCAGGAGCCAGTAGAGGAGGGCCCGCTACCTCAGGAGCCAGTAGAGGAGGGCCCGCCACTCCAGGAGCCAGTAGAGGAGGGCCCGCTACCTCAGGAGCCAGTAGAGGAGGGCCCGCTACCTCAGGAGCCAGTAGAGGAGGGCCCGCTACCTCAGGAGCCAGTAGAGGAGGGCCCGCCACTCCAGGAGCCAGTAGAGGAGGGCCCGCTACCTCAGGAGCCAGTAGAGGAGGGCCCGCTACCTCAGGAGCCAGTAGAGGAGGGCCCGCTACCTCAGGAGCCAGTAGAGGAGGGCCCGCCACTCCAGGAGCCAGTAGAGGAGGGCCCGCTACCTCAGGAGCCAGTAGAGGAGGGCCCGCTACCTCAGGAGCCAGTAGAGGAGGGCCCGCCACTCCAGGAGACAGTAGAGGAGGGCCCGCTACCTCAGGAGCCAGTAGAGGAGGGCCCGCTACCTCAGGAGCCAGTAGAGGAGGGCCCGCTACCTCAGGAGCCAGTAGAGGAGGGCCCGCCACTCCAGGAGACAGTAGAGGAGGGCCCGCCACTCCAGGAGACAGTAGAGGAGGGCCCGCTACCTCAGGAGCCAGTAGAGGAGGGCCCGCCACTCCAGGAGCCAGTAGAGGAGGGCCCGCTACCTCAGGAGCCAGTAGAGGAGGGCCCGCTACCTCAGGAGCCAGTAGAGGAGGGCCCGCTACCTCAGGAGCCAGTAGAGGAGGGCCCGCCACTCCAGGAGCCAGTAGAGGAGGGCCCGCCACTCCAGGAGCCAGTAGAGGAGGGCCCGCCACTCCAGGAGACAGTAGAGGAGGGCCCGCTACCTCAGGAGCCAGTAGAGGAGGGCCCGCCACTCCAGGAGCCAGTAGAGGAGGGCCCGCTACCTCAGGAGCCAGTAGAGGAGGGCCCGCTACTCCAGGAGCCAGTAGAGGAGGGCCCGCCACTCCAGGAGCCAGTAGAGGAGGGCCCGCTACCTCAGGAGCCAGTAGAGGAGGGCCCGCTACTCCAGGAGCCAGTAGAGGAGGGCCCGCCACTCCAGGAGCCAGTAGAGGAGGGCCCGCCACTCCAGGAGCCAGTAGAGGAGGGCCCGCTACCTCAGGAGCCAGTAGAGGAGGGCCCGCCACTCCAGGAGCCAGTAGAGGAGGGCCCGCTACCTCAGGAGCCAGTAGAGGAGGGCCCGCTACCTCAGGAGCCAGTAGAGGAGGGCCCGCTACCTCAGGAGCCAGTAGAGGAGGGCCCGCCACTCCAGGAGACAGTAGAGGAGGGCCCGCTACCTCAGGAGCCAGTAGAGGAGGGCCCGCTACCTCAGGAGCCAGTAGAGGAGGGCCCGCTACCTCAGGAGCCAGTAGAGGAGGGCCCGCCACTCCAGGAGCCAGTAGAGGAGGGCCCGCTACTCCAGGAGCCAGTAGAGGAGGGCCCGCCACTCCAGGAGCCAGTAGAGGAGGGCCCGCCACTCCAGGAGCCAGTAGAGGAGGGCCCGCTACCTCAGGAGCCAGTAGAGGAGGGCCCGCTACCTCAGGAGCCAGTAGAGGAGGGCCCGCCACTCCAGGAGCCAGTAGAGGAGGGCCCGCTACCTCAGGAGCCAGTAGAGGAGGGCCCGCTACCTCAGGAGCCAGTAGAGGAGGGCCCGCTACCTCAGGAGCCAGTAGAGGAGGGCCCGCTACCTCAGGAGCCAGTAGAGGAGGGCCCGCTACCTCAGGAGCCAGTAGAGGAGGGCCCGCTACCTCAGGAGCCAGTAGAGGAGGGCCCGCTACCTCAGGAGCCAGTAGAGGAGGGCCCGCTACCTCAGGAGCCAGTAGAGGAGGGCCCGCTACCTCAGGAGCCAGTAGAGGAGGGCCCGCTACCTCAGGAGCCAGTAGAGGAGGGCCCGCCACTCCAGGAGCCAGTAGAGGAGGGCCCGCCACTCCAGGAGCCAGTAGAGGAGGGCCCGCCACTCCAGGAGCCAGTAGAGGAGGGCCCGCTACCTCAGGAGCCAGTAGAGGAGGGCCCGCTACCTCAGGAGCCAGTAGAGGAGGGCCCGCTACCTCAGGAGCCAGTAGAGGAGGGCCCGCTACCTCAGGAGCCAGTAGAGGAGGGCCCGCCACTCCAGGAGCCAGTAGAGGAGGGCCCGCTACCTCAGGAGCCAGTAGAGGAGGGCCCGCTACCTCAGGAGCCAGTAGAGGAGGGCCCGCTACCTCAGGAGCCAGTAGAGGAGGGCCCGCCACTCCAGGAGCCAGTAGAGGAGGGCCCGCTACCTCAGGAGCCAGTAGAGGAGGGCCCGCTACCTCAGGAGCCAGTAGAGGAGGGCCCGCTACCTCAGGAGCCAGTAGAGGAGGGCCCGCCACTCCAGGAGCCAGTAGAGGAGGGCCCGCCACTCCAGGAGCCAGTAGAGGAGGGCCCGCTACCTCAGGAGCCAGTAGAGGAGGGCCCGCTACCTCAGGAGCCAGTAGAGGAGGGCCCGCTACCTCAGGAGCCAGTAGAGGAGGGCCCGCTACCTCAGGAGCCAGTAGAGGAGGGCCCGCTACCTCAGGAGCCAGTAGAGGAGGGCCCGCTACCTCAGGAGCCAGTAGAGGAGGGCCCGCTACCTCAGGAGCCAGTAGAGGAGGGCCCGCCACTCCAGGAGCCAGTAGAGGAGGGCCCGCTACCTCAGGAGCCAGTAGAGGAGGGCCCGCCACTCCAGGAGCCAGTAGAGGAGGGCCCGCTACCTCAGGAGCCAGTAGAGGAGGGCCCGCTACCTCAGGAGCCAGTAGAGGAGGGCCCGCCACTCCAGGAGCCAGTAGAGGAGGGCCCGCTACCTCAGGAGCCAGTAG
The DNA here is from genome assembly GCF_016097555.1 of Gigantopelta aegis. Classification (NCBI taxonomy): domain Eukaryota; kingdom Metazoa; phylum Mollusca; class Gastropoda; order Neomphalida; family Peltospiridae; genus Gigantopelta; species Gigantopelta aegis. Next base: position 71,227 of record NW_024533128.1, read on the forward strand.
AGGAGGGCCCGCTACCTCAGGAGCCAGTAGAGGAGGGCCCGCTACCTCAGGAGCCAGTAGAGGAGGGCCCGCCACTCCAGGAGCCAGTAGAGGAGGGCCCGCTACCTCAGGAGCCAGTAGAGGAGGGCCCGCTACCTCAGGAGCCAGTAGAGGAGGGCCCGCCACTCCAGGAGCCAGTAGAGGAGGGCCCGCTACCTCAGGAGCCAGTAGAGGAGGGCCCGCTACCTCAGGAGCCAGTAGAGGAGGGCCCGCTACCTCAGGAGCCAGTAGAGGAGGGCCCGCCACTCCAGGAGCCAGTAGAGGAGGGCCCGCTACCTCAGGAGCCAGTAGAGGAGGGCCCGCTACCTCAGGAGCCAGTAGAGGAGGGCCCGCTACCTCAGGAGCCAGTAGAGGAGGGCCCGCTACCTCAGGAGCCAGTAGAGGAGGGCCCGCCACTCCAGGAGCCAGTAGAGGAGGGCCCGCTACCTCAGGAGCCAGTAGAGGAGGGCCCGCTACCTCAGGAGCCAGTAGAGGAGGGCCCGCCACTCCAGGAGCCAGTAGAGGAGGGCCCGCTACCTCAGGAGCCAGTAGAGGAGGGCCCGCTACCTCAGGAGCCAGTAGAGGAGGGCCCGCTACCTCAGGAGCCAGTAGAGGAGGGCCCGCCACTCCAGGAGCCAGTAGAGGAGGGCCCGCTACCTCAGGAGCCAGTAGAGGAGGGCCCGCCACTCCAGGAGCCAGTAGAGGAGGGCCCGCTACCTCAGGAGCCAGTAGAGGAGGGCCCGCTACCTCAGGAGCCAGTAGAGGAGGGCCCGCTACCTCAGGAGCCAGTAGAGGAGAGCCCGCTACCTCAGGAGCCAGTAGAGGAGGGCCCGCTACCTCAGGAGCCAGTAGAGGAGGGCCCGCTACCTCAGGAGCCAGTAGAGGAGGGCCCGCTACCTCAGGAGCCAGTAGAGGAGGGCCCGCTACCTCAGGAGCCAGTAGAGGAGGGCCCGCTACCTCAGGAGCCAGTAGAGGAGGGCCCGCTACCTCAGGAGCCAGTAGAGGAGGGCCCGCTACCTCAGGAGCCAGTAGAGGAGGGCCCGCCACTCCAGGAGCCAGTAGAGGAGGGCCCGCTACCTCAGGAGCCAGTAGAGGAGGGCCCGCCACTCCAGGAGCCAGTAGAGGAGGGCCCGCTACCTCAGGAGCCAGTAGAGGAGGGCCCGCCACTCCAGGAGCCAGTAGAGGAGGGCCCGCTACCTCAGGAGCCAGTAGAGGAGGGCCCGCCACTCCAGGAGCCAGTAGAGGAGGGCCCGCTACCTCAGGAGCCAGTAGAGGAGGGCCCGCTACCTCAGGAGAAGCCAATGGAGGAGGGCCCGCCAGTTCAGGTGGAGGAGCCAGTTGAGACGGCCAGTCACCTCTTGAAGAGGAGTGCCTAGACGTAGGTGTGTCTCCTACTGCAGCGGCGAGGTCTCCTCTACCCGAGGCGGCATCGTCGACCCAGTCGGAGGATCCCCTGCCAGATATCCCTCCTTTCTCCTTTCCCGGGCCGATAGACACCGAGGAGTGCTCCCCCCTCCAGCTTTCTTACCCCGGGGGAGAGGAAGGGGGATCTTGGGGGCATGGGATGGGCGAAGGTCGTCCACATTCGGGTTTCTCCTTTTCCCTCCAGGACTGTCCAGGCCTGGTCAGTCCTGGTTTCTGCCGGGACTGTTAATGCCCAGGCTGAGTCAGCCCCGGTTTCCGCTGGGAGTTGCCCTACCCCGGTCTCCGCCGGGGTTGTGCTCACCCAGATTTCAGTCAGGCCTGTTTTCCCCCCGACCCACCTCACCGGAATCGACCTAGTCGGTCCCGCCGAAGGATGCTGGACCGGTTAGCCTTGGGGAAAAGAGGACGGGGTCAGACACGGGTAAAGGACGGGGGAGGGGGGGGGGGGGGTAGATCCAACACAAACACGTTTGTCATTGATTAGCTTTACTACCACAAGCGTTCCGTTTTGTTGAGGTCACACCATACTTTACAGAATCGTCCAAAGTTCACAACTCTCGGCCATCAGATGCTATTGTTTCTAAGCAACAGCTACACGCTTATTTGTGTTGTAAACGAACATACTTCCTTTACTTGGTCGTGTCCTCAAGCATTTCTCCTGAAAACGAATATTCAGTTAATGTATAAGTTTTAAATACATTTCTCTCATAGCTGCTATTAAATTGTAATCAGTTGCAACTAAAAAGGTGAAGGGAATGAACCTAAGACTAAGACTATCCATGATTCAAACACCAAACTGAAGTATACTTTACAAACCAGGAATTATCTACATAGTCTAAATACAATATCGGATCCGGCGGTTTCTGTGGTAGCCGTGCGGGAACGTTGAGCGATGTATGTAGGGATCAAAACGTACTCCAACCCAGACTCAAACAAACTAATGACGATATTTGTGTTTCTTTAAATATTCATAATATTTTAATACGGACTGTTTTTAACATATACTGACAGGCCATAATTATACGTCATATCTGGAATAATTCCAAAAGATAATTATTACCTCTTTTACCACAATCAACATAGTAAATAGATTTTCTTACGTCTGCTGCTGTTATTAATGTCTTACCACATATCAGTGTCTTTAAAGCTAGTACAGGGTTCGACCTTAGCGGTAGATCGATGTGTTTTGGCTACCGATTTGTTGTTCGGGCTACCAGATGTCTAAACCCAGTAGTCTGCCGGGCTACTAGATATTTTTACCACATCCAGTTACTCCGAAATCAACAAGATGCTTAAACAATTAAAAAACCCCAACTGAAACAACATTTTGAATGCAAATAAATGATTTTGCTTTTTTCTCTTTCTAAAATTCATTAGAATTATGGGGCTACCAATTTTTACTGAAGGCTACCAGATTGGGCTACCACTGAAAAAAGTTAAGGTCAAGACCTGTATTACGATCACAGGGTTAGGGTTGCTTCATTAAATTATCTGATACTCATGTCCGTTTTCATATGTCCGAAATGCTTGAGCTTCAAAATCCATTTGGTATATTACAAATATTAGAACGACCAGAAACCTTTTGAAAATACTTAAAGATGATTGTCTGTAATTTATTTTACGTTCATCTGCGTATGAACAAAATAAAAAATTATCCGCAAACTGTGTGAATCGGCGAAACCGTTCACACATATGTTTACGGATGATTTATTTTTGTTCATACCCAAAAGAAAGTAGAAGAAAGGTAAGCCAATCATTAAGATTAAATTTGAACATACCTACAAATAATAACACTAACATATCATGGTTTATTTTGAATTATTTTATTTTCTAAAAACATAACGCTCAATAAGAGAAATGACCTACGTAAAGTGACGTCAGTGGGCTGTACCGATGGGATGACGTTAAGTAATTAATGTAACGGGAATGCAATTATAGATACGTGTATGATGATGGAATGATTAGCTGTTAGAATAACATATACCACGTAAAGAATTGTACGAAACATAACTTTTATTACCTGACGGAGGCAGATTCCCGTATGCATTCAGTTTTTCATAAGGCGTTGCATCATCGGATTGTAAACTGTCGTATGTGTTGGTCGATTCATTTGGCATCCTTGTAGTGTCTGAAATGGAAAAATATATTTGAAGATATCGTAAGCAAAGAGGTATTCAACATAACATTAATATAAAATAATTATGTAGATTTATATTAATATAATTATATTATATTTGGAAACATTGCAAATAGTGTTAAAATCAAAACAAATTATATATGATTAGCTATGTTGGTTTATACGAAGGAAATATTATGGATATTTTTTATGCTATTACACACCATGTCATAACAATTACTCAATATCTAGCTAGTTTAATATTGGAGCAGGTAGACTGGCGTAGTAGCTTTTGAATTAGAATGACGTCACTTTGCATCGCCCTTCAGAAAATGAATTTGTTGCACAACGGGTCCTTTTTTTTAAAACGCAGGAATACTTTAAATACAAAATTGCTGTTGAAAATATTTTGTTCAATGATGACTAACGTATCTAACCGTGTTGGTACAAAATAGTATACTAAAAAAATGTACCATTATGAAATGTGAAATTACCGTAAGATGGGTTGCTATATTTGATCTATTGTATATCACGCCAATACGATGGTATCTGTTGTCGACCTGCTACACAATGTCAGCATCACATCTATTCAATGCCAATCAGCTAATTCAATCATTTTGTTGTGAATTTCAACACCTCATCAAATGACAATTATTGCAAGATTCGCGCCAAAATCTAAACTGTACATTGCTGACGTCATGTTGTTAATTGTGACGTCATGTAGGTTTACGTGTGACGTAAACGACTATCTGACCCAATTCGTGGGAAAATTACAAGTAGGCCTACATGTAGTAGGTTTGAACATCAGTTTACTTTTATCTTGCGGCTTTGTTGAAGTTGGTATGTAATAAATAAAATACTATACTGCCTTGCCTGCCACACCATGTTTATGAAACTGAGCAGCAGTGTTAGTATCTGACTCCTTGTATGCTTGTCAGATGACAAAACTGTTCCTGATTTTATGAATGTAAGCTGGTTTAGTATTATATATATATACAGTCAAACCTGTCCTAGCGGCTACTTTTTTCCTCTCAAACGATTTATAATGTAAATGCACCTGTAATAAACGGTTACCTGTCTAACGCGGCCAGCGGCCACCTAAATCGGATCCTAAATCGCTAAAATACCTGTATTAAGCGGCCACAGTAAAGTTTTACTATATTTTAACAACAGCGATAAGGTGCAGCAATTAACCGTTCTTCACACCTTCAGGAATACTAGTACCCATTCAGTCCCGACATCTCCACAGTGTATCAGTTAAGAATGTATGACTCTGGAATGCATCTAATTGCCTCTGGGCAGGCTACGCTTGACATGTGTTGTTTCACTTACTATGGTAATACACCGCATGAAGTAGGAATTGAATAATTAAATGGAAAAAGAAAACAAACTGGTTGAGCATGGTTAATTTAATACATTGTATTTGCATTATTTCTGAAGGCGACGACATGTCAAAAGTTGATTTATAGTCAACTGTGAAGCACACATCCGTCGATTAGCAGTACAGACGGTAAAACAAGAAACAACAACAAATGTTTTAAATACTATATATGTGGCAACCTGTACTCAGCGGCTACCTCTCTTAAGCGGCCACTTTTATCTACTCCCTTGTGTGGCAGCTTAAGACAGGTTCGTCTTTGTTACAGAATATACGGTAATGTTGGCTGCATCTGCATTTACCTGAACCAGAAGTCTATTGAACTGTGTCCATTGTGATGTCTTGATAACTAAATGGAGAGAAACACCATGACAAGTCAAAGCAAACGTATAACATTTCCATGTGTAGTATACAGAGATTATTATACGAACTTGTATGTCATAGTGATGTTACCTGACACAAGTGTCGTAAAATCATTATGACTCACACGCGAATGTAATCATTTCTTTATTATCAATATTATTATTTTTATTATTTATGAATAATGACTGTGTCATAACCTTTCAAGCAACTGAAAGGAGTCGACGATACGGTGTCTTATTTAGAAGTGAGATAATTTTGGTAAGCCAAGTCATCTTTCCTTTATAGATCTTCCCTTGATCTAATGACAAACCAATGTCAAAACAAATGTCAGTTTATTAATGAAATATAAAAAGTAACTACACATTTCACATACACACAGCTAACATTGGAGAAGCAACGTCATGTTATAAAAGTTTAACGTTTGGTTTGTTTATTGACACCACTAGAGCACATTGATTAATTGGTAATTCTGACACGTAGTTATCAGAGGAAACCCGCTACATGTTCCTTAATGCAGCAAGGGATCTTTTATGTGCACTTTCCCACAGATAGGAAAGCACATACCTCGGCCTTTGACCAGTTGTGGTGCACAGATGAGAACGAGGAAAAACAAAAACCCAATCATTTGAATGGATCCACCCGCTACATGTTCCTTAATGCTGCAAGAGATCTTTTATATGCCCTTTCCCATAGCTAGGACCAGTGGTGATGCATAGACGAGAACGAGGAAAACCAAAAAAAACCCAATCATTTGAATGGATCCACGAGGTGATTCAATATATGAAAGAAAGAAATGTTTTATTTAACGACGCACTCAACACATTTTGCTTACGGTTATATGGCGTCAGACACTGGGTTAAGGATCACACAGATATTGAGAGAGGAAACCTGCTGTCGCCACGTCATTGTATCAGTCCAGACACATCGAGACACTTTAAAATGTTCTAACACTCGAGACAGGTTGTTAAAAACACTTTATACCGAGGCCACATTAACCTTGTTGCCCACAGCCTAGTTGGAAGTTTATCATCATATAACTTTGTAGTTAATTTATTTTCCAAAGATGCTAAACATAATCTTTTCCTGGTCCAAATACGTAAAAAAAAACCCACCCCACTTTCTTACCCAGACAAAGTTCCAGGACAGATCAATTACAAATAAAAATGTTAGGTATATTATTAAGTATGTTATACTCACACGCTCGTTTCCTTTTGACGTTTAGATTCTGAAAGCAATAAGGTTAACTAAGTTGTATATAATGTATAGTATAGTATAACATAACATAACATAACATAGCATAACATAGCATAGCATAGCATAGCATAGCATAGCATAGCATAGCATAATATATGTACTGAACACACATTTTATAGTTGTAATCTTAAAACGTTTAAAGCTTTTACCTTAGCCAGTCAATTTAATGTGGAAAACAATATTAACGTGGAGGCATTATAAAGTATACATTGAAAGTTACATATACCCCAACCTTGTTTAAATCAGACATATAAGACTTGTACAATGCATGACCTTACTAACATGGGTGTTTGTGTTCATGTTGACAGAATTCAAAAGATGGTCTAAAAGATAATTTTGTTCTACCCGGTAGAGTCAAAACGACCACCATGGTCATTCCATGTAGGGTGATGTGTTGCATGAAACTGCGTGTCTGTCTGTATATATATATATATATATATATATATATATATATATATATATATATATATATATATGTGTGTGTGTGTGTGTGTGTGTGTGTTGGAGAGTCCCCAGAGAGAGAGAGAGAGAGAGAGAGAGAGAGAGAGAGAGAGAGAGAGAGAGAGAGAGAGAGAGAGAGAGTATAAAAGAAACCACCATGGTTATTCCATGCAGGATGATGTGCTGCATCATATTCCAGTGGAGGTCAGCTTTGAAAAGTGTATGTGGGTCACTAAAGGTCACTAAAGGTCAAGGGGGTACACATGAAAGAAAACATTAAATTCTAATATTTTGTCATTAGCATTATCTTCATTGTCCTACTTTTTATGTAGGATTACTTATAAGCACATGTGTTGCTTTAAAATGTCTATTTGCACAGTATTCAATCACAATGTCAACTTTAACGTCACTTTTCTCAGTTCGATTGATTTTTCGATTATAAAAATGGGTTTCAAATAAGATATCGTTCTAGCCAAGAAAGGCAAAGCAGCCACTATGGTTATTCCACGTAGGATTATGTGCTACATCATATTGCAGTGGATGCCAGCTTTGAAACGTATGTGGGGGTCACCAGAGGTCATTAACGGTCAAAGAGTACAAATTAAATTTGAAGGAAAAAGAAAATTGTCATTTTCTTCATCAATATTATATTCACTGTCATCCATTTGTGGGGTGATAGTAGGTACGTGTGTTTGCATACCTTTTACCATGTTGTTGTGGCCTCTAACCGCAAGTACCATTGAAATCCAAATGCTACTTAGGAAACCTCACACCGGGCCTAATCCACGAATGCCATACATTCCTTCTTTCATAATTAGTGTACCCTTCAATGGCGACGCTGAGTATAATTTGTAACTCTATTTATTTATTTATTCTTGTTCATTAATTTTCCTTTATAATCATTGATTAAATGTATCCGAAGTTCTACAGTCGCATGTTTTGATTTAATTATGAACAGCGCGTTAGCGTTTATAGGCTGACCCAAACCCAACAAAGATGTCTAGCCAATTCACTACTTTTTG
>NW_024533129.1:0-55536 GCF_016097555.1 Gigantopelta aegis
TCCAATGTCATCCCTCATTGATCAAATCATATTGATTTGCGCTGAAGATTGACTTTTAAGGAAAGGTTTGATCTACAGATATAAAGTAAGGTAATAATTATTGTAAATTTATCAACAACACTTACATATTCTTTGAGTTAATCATTAGCAACAGGTACTGTTTGTTCAGATTTCAATAAATCTATTATAGGTCCCTATTTGCTCGTTCCTCAACCACTGTAGCATGTCATTGCTTCAAGGACCATCTCCTAGTACATTTCCCATCTATGATTCATCTAATGTCCCTTAGAGTCACGCTCTCTGTATACAACTCTGAACAATCGCCAGGAATGCAGTTAACAGAGACATCAAGGTTTCTGTAACATTTGACAGCTGAAAGGATAAAGTCAAAGATAATAAATAGTAATATTATCTATAATAACATACATTAAATTATACCTATATTAAGATCAGTTTGTTTCATGTTTTTGTTTTAATTCCATTGTTTGAACATCTTTTTTTCCCCTCTTTCTTAACTTGGTATATATCAATGTCCTCTATTAATTATATTTGCATGTATTATTATTCTTAATAAACACAATGTTTCAATTAACCTTTAGTTAAGGTGTTTCCTGTATTTCAGTAGCTTTCCTTGATATTACATTAACCATAGGACTCTTTAATAGCATTAACACTGTTCCCACAGGAAGACGATGTGACTCAGTAGTATTTAACCAGCTCTCAATGACTTTGATCAAGTTTGTAAGTAAATTACGTAACTGACTACTTTGTTAAACCCAGTAAAACATTTCTGCGAAACCTTTAATTGAGCACCAATCTCATACACCGAATGTCCTTAAAATCATCTATTAAATTGAGTATTTCATGTTTACTAGGAGAAATACCTGAAAAATAGATAGAATCAAAACTAATACCAATTCCTATCAAGTATTGTATCCTCACGTTGGTTGTGCCATAGTCTCTCGTTTCCAGTTTTAGGGAGGAACTCGTAACGCCAGCAGAGTTCCCTTAGTCCTAGAGAGGGTGTGTGTTGCATACTAATCATACTATTGATATGTGTATAGTGGTGTCCTATTAATATAACTAAATCTCAACCTGCCTGTCCAGTTATCTGTCATCTTTTTTGGATGTAGTGCCCTCTGAATCGATAATGAGCTATGATACCCACCTGTCCTTGATAGAATTAGTTCAGGTCAACACCTAATATCATATATCTCCGGGTAGCTAGCCCGAGAGGGAGGGGCCTGGGCTACGCGAAACTAGCATTATATCAGTTGAAGACCATTCAATGTTTTTACTATACCAATGTCTATTATTTTTATAGATCACTGTTGCAGATACACACATATATATATAGGCGATATCATCATATGATTAGTTATATTATTTGTATTATAGACAACAACCAAACCATATATTAACTTAAACTGATAAAGAATTACATCTACCATTTTTAGTTTTATCTTTGGTTCCTAACTTCTTAAATACCTATCATTTACTGGTCACTAAGTTTTAGTCCAGCAGCTACCCCTCACCCTGATAGGCTAAAAGGAAGTTGGGTCTAACTGGCTTAATAATTACTACCTTGTATATATCAAACATAATAACAATTCAGTAAAATTGATCATGTACTATTTTCTGTTTAAATTGAATTTTGTTTAGTTAACATGTATTTAGTTGAAAATCATGTGCTATATATATAATACAATACTCCCTAAATGATGCATTAATGGTGTAATTCATCAAAACATAATCTATAAAATAATTACTACTTATTGCACTCAAAAGACACTATGATTGTTATATCCAAGCACGTTTATTAAAATCATTAATAATCCTTTAACCCGATTATCACTGATTTAATCTCTTATCTGATCTTAGCACCTGTTAGAACGGTTACATGAACTTCTCCTTGATCAGTTTGTAATGGAATATCCTTATAAGTGACATATACGTTAGGAGATTTAGAGAGTTCAGGCCTGGAGAGAGAGAGCGAGAGAGAGAAAGAAGAAGTCCTCCTTTATCTTTCCTAATGTAGTCATACGCTATTACTATAGTTCTCCTTTCAATACCTGGTAGAGTTTCAAATATTGCTTTTTCTTGGTGTCAGGAATTGGTTTCATCAGGTTCTCGTTACAAACAAGGAAGGACAGAGACAATATCTCCACCTCACGTCATTTACATAGAAAAATCTCATACCTTCCTTGGTCATATCCTTCAACCAAACACACGTTCCTCTACATCTACAAGATTCCTAGATGCAGGTTCCAAACGTCGCTACCTTTCATGCTCTATAAAAAAGAGTAAATCAGCTAAACATCATAGTTAAGTTGAAGTTTGAAATATTTATATTCCCCAGGGATTATAGACAAGGTTATAAGGGTTAAAAAATGTTTATTGGAGGTCTCTTAACAATATTCATTACCACACAAGTGACATTTTAAAACTAACCTATCAGCAGCTCAGAGCCATTGCCTGTGACCAATCCCAGATAAATCAATAATACTAATAAGTAATAATAATAATAATAATAATAATATTAATACCAGACAGTCTTTATATCATGAGTCATAATTTTATAATCCAATACATTACGTGTATTTGGTCATTTTTTGGGCAGGATGAATGTGGGTAACCATGGAAACTATAATCACTGTTATCTCATAACTTTATATTTTTAGACAATCATAACAACAATAGTGATTTGTATTTTAACTTATAGCAATAACAACTTTCACTTTCCATTAATAAGACATAGACTATGTTCCTATCTACAAGTACATGTACTGTGTCATAAACCACACCTCTCATCCTTGACTGGCTTCAGATTACAAGTACTACCAACTTTTTTTCCTTTTTAGTTATCCCATTTTTAAAATATTTTACTAAACCACTAACTACAGTACGTGACTCTATAGAAGGGAAATGGACAGATACTAAGATATGGACAGATGGATGGACAAATATGTCAATGAAAATTGAATGGATCAATGGTAATAAACAAATGACAGATTGTTTACTATGGATACTAACCTTTCTCTCCCACGTCAATCTTCTCAACATACAGACTATCAGCATCTGGATGCTAAATGGACAGACAAGTACATAAATGGACACATAAATTATAAAAACGGACAGATAGGAACTAACAGGTAATACCTTTATCAACAGACACAATATGGCCCTACTCGGAGATCAAGACGAGATATCATTTGAACGAGTACCTACTGATACTGCAGCCCCCCCCCCTTTCTTTGCAAGATTTCAGTACTCTAAAGGAATCATATGATCATCATATACATAGTCATGTGACATACTTTCACCATCAGGATAGCTAATCTCTTAGTTTTTGAATTCAGGAGATGAATTAAATTTAACCCTTATAGGTTCTAAAAAGCTAAAGTACATACATTATATTATACCATCATTACAATATATAAAGATTACTTTATTTAACTCTCTAGAGTACAGCATTTTTCAGATCAAGTGGAGAGTTCTTCTTTATTCATAATCATCTTCAGATCTTGATAGACAGTGATATTAAGTAATAATGCCCTCCATATTTCTCTTCACGTTCAATGATAAATTCTAATGGATGACCAGATTAATATGGATGGGATGAATAGATATCAAAGAATGACTACCTCTTTCAGAAAGTATAGGAAATATGACATGTTTGATAAATGCCGTACTCCCATTGTCTGTAATATTACCTGTTCACAGAATGCCTGAGAGAGAGAGAGAGAGAGAGAAAGAGGGGGAGGGAGAGAGAGAGAGAAAAGAAAGACAGAGACAGGAGAGACGACAGAGAGACAGAGACAGAGATACAGAGAGGGAAATTTAAGATGAAACTAACAGTTTAAAACATTTCTCACTTTTTTCAGTTTCTTCTTAACAATCTTCAGCAGAATCCAATAAATCAATTTAGAATCCTATATTATTATTAATATTAATATAAATTAATCTTATAATATTAATATTAATCCTATATTATTATTAATATTAATATTAATTAATATGATAATATTAATATTAATCTTATATTATTATCACAATCATAAAATAATGATAACATTTAATTAATATTAACTTACTGGATCAGAAGCCCTCATTTTAAAGCACCAGTTAACCAGGAACTAAAGAATGATTATAATTAATATAATAACTGATAATATACTGATAATATTGGTAATTATATGTGATTACTGTAATATAACTATATAATATACTGATAATATTGTAATTATAATGTATTACTGTAATATACTAATATAATATACTGATAATGTTGTAATTCATATGTATTACTGTAATATAACTATATAATATACTGATAATATTGTAATTATATGTATTACTGTAATATAACTAATATAATATCTGATAATGTTGTAATTATATGTATTACTGTAATATAACTAATATAATATACTGATAATGTTGTAATTATATGTATTACTGTAATATAACTAATATAATATACTGATAATATTGTAATTATATGTATTACTGTATATAATTAATTATAATATACTGATAATGTTGTATTATATGTATTACGGTAATATACCTAATATCATATACTGATAATATTTTAATCAGTGTACATACCCCATTAGGGTTTCATTAAATGAATACGTTTTTTATATCCTACGTGATGTATATACTGAGAGAGTGAGTGAGAGAGAGAGAGACAGAGAGAGAGCAGAGACAGAGAGTACATGTTACATGGTGTTTGTGACTTAACCAACCCAGGGGTGTGGTCAAGCACTTTTGGACTTACCACTTTCCTGTGGCTTAAGCACAGTTTTTGAAGTGCTGACTCAAAGCCCTTTGTCCAATTTAAGCACAAGTGCTTGTGCTTAAGGTCAAAAAAAGATGATGAAACTCATGCTCAAAACGAAAAATAGATACTTTGACTAGAAAAAGGTTTTCAAAAATATCAAAAAATTGTACTTTGGTATCCCAGCTTCATCTGCTGCCATTGAGAGCTTTTCAGTATGGCTGGAAAGATATTGGCCCGAAAGATGGTTGACTTAGTGACAGGCAAATTTGAACAATTATGTTTATTAGATCTAATTAAAATAGTGAATGACTACATGTATTATAACTGTTGCTAGTTTAGATGGATTAGAGTGAAAGTGCTTTAAAGTATTTAGTACTCTAACAAAGGGCTTGTGCTTGTACTTAAGGACTTTTCCAAGGGCTTGACACAAACTTGCTTAACACACAATACAGTATAGATTAACTGACCTTTTCAGCAAAAGTAAAAATTTTTCGTTGTTGATCATTCACCACCAAATTTGAGCATCAACTTTTTCAAATATTCTTCATCAAGAGCCTGAGATGTAAAGAGAGATATTATCATAAGACTAATCTAGTACCTGAAGTCCAGGGTAAAGAAGTCCACTCAGTAAAGGATTTTTTAACTTGCTTTACAACTTCAGTTTCCAGCTTTTTTTAGCATCATCATGCTAAAAATAGTACTTTGTTACTAAAATAAAGTGAGAACTTTTTTAACATACCTCAGTGACAACTGATGTCATCTTGTAAACATCTAATGTGTATTCTCTGTAGATAAAGAACAAGATAACCAAGTAGCCACACATCCAACCCTCTCTTCATCTTCTTTAGACCCTTGTCACATTCTCCCCCCCCTTCTCTCTCTATCTCTTTACATCTTTCCTTTTGCTACTTCCTTACCGGCTCAGTTGTAGTCTGTCCCTCGTACAAATTTTAATTGTCCAAAGGAAACACCAATGGATTCCAACATACTCTAAAATGGATATACATAAAATGTACACACTAACCAAAATGGATGAATAAAGAAAATGGATGTACAATAGGCCTAAATGACAGCTGCATATCTTAATATCTCACTTTAATAATAAACCATAAGATTTACACGATTAGCCAACAGTTTCCCATTGAGCTTTCAGGTTTGTCAAGGTAACCATGGAGATCACCAACAATACTGTCACCTATATCATAACATACATATATGTACACATAGCCATAACTGGAAATATAAGCCACCATGAGGCTTAACAGTTTGCATATATTACCACTGATACACTTTATTTAAGCTCATGTCTTAAGCTTTACAGGAATTACGCAATGTGTCCTACCTCACATCCAGCTTTTAAAAAGTCTGAGATTTTGGTCACACCACACATAATAAAAAAAAAAAAAAAAAGCAAAAGAAAATGTGTTGGTTTACCAGTGGTCGCTGTACCCCAATAAATTGCAATGCTACGATCTTTGAGTAAACTCACGAAGACTTTCATCACCTAAGACTTCCGGAATTAAAACAATGATAAGATCTTCTAATAAATGCCCACTTTCTCCTTTCAATCTTACCTTAATTTCTGGTTATCAGTGATATTTTTTCATCTGTGTAAGAGTACTGGGGTCAGACTGCGTGAAGTCTCAGGTTGTCGTCATGGCGAAGAGAAATCGTCTCACTAAACGTTGTAAACAACAACTCTTTGTTCAGCTGAAGCAACAGTACTACTTAATGATAACAATTGCTTGGAAGCCATACCACGTGGTAGTTGCTGCGCATGCGCATAAAAAACGCCTGAGTATTTGAAAATTACTATCAATTAAAAGGTTGAGTCAGTTATTTTAATTTCAAAAAATAAAGCTTTAAAGTAGTTGGACGATGATTTGCTATCAATATTATATCTCTGTTATATACAGATATTTTGACGCTGAAAAATGTGCTGGATTGAAGTTTACTTTCAAAGTTTGACCTTTATACTAAACTGCATATCATCATCATACTGACCTTTTGTCACTTATTACATAATGGGAGTTAATAGTTTTTTATTGAGATGGCTACGTCAGTTAGTAATTTGCTGTTTATTTTTTGTTTTCTGATGAGTGGTGTTTTATTAAATATTTTACAATTTATTGTCTTACCACTTTATTGGATTAACAGACGACTCTATAGAATATTGAATTGTAAAATCGTTTATTTTCATTGGGCATGTAAGTGAATGTATTAATAATTGATGAATGATGATGATTCGGCGTTGGTGAGTTGATGAGGTGACAAGATAATGTTTGTTTACTTTAACTGAGCTAATGTCAACTCATACATAAATGGACTAATGTATGATGATTAATGGATAGATATTTTATAGATGGATGGTGGGCAGAAGGATTGATTGATGAATTCATAATCTCTCTTTTGCATCCCCCTCCTCCTCCCCCTTTTTTATATTTGTCTCTGTGTCGTTGTTTTCTTCCCTCCCCTCCCTCTACTCTCTCTCTCTCCCTCCCTCCCTCCCTCCTCCCTCTCCCTCCCTCTCCCCTCCCTCTCCCTCTCCCTCTCCCTCTCCTCTTCCCTCTCCCTCCTCCCTCTCCCCTCCCTCTCCCTCTCCCTCTCCCCCTCCCTCTTCCCTCTCCCTCTCCCCTCCTCCCCTCTCTCTCCTCTCCCTCTCCCTCTCCCTCTCCCCTCTCCCTCTCCTCTCCCTCTCCTCTCCCTCTCCCCCTCCCCTCTCCTCTCGCCTCTCCCTCTCCCTCTCCCTCTCTCTCGCTCTCTCTCCTCCTCCTCTCTCTCTCTCTCTCTCTCCTCTCTCTCTCTCTCTCTCTCTCTCGTCTTCTCTCTCTCTCTCTCTCTCTCTCGCTCTCCCTCTCCCTCTCTCTCTCGCTCTCTCTCCCTCTCCTTGTAGTAATACCTTGGGCACAGAGACGTGGGCTGGATACAATATTAGAATATTGTTAAAGATCCAAGTGAATATCCTAAGTTTGCAAACAAAGAACATGCTCTGTGTGTGTTGAATCATCGAGGAGATATGGACTGGATGATAGGATGGTGTCTGATTGATAGAATAGGAATGTTAGGGGTAAGTAATGTAGGTTACTATGGTGACCTATACTCACCATGGTAAGTACTGATGGTGACTAGTCTAGAGCTTACTAATGGTAGCTATCCTAGGTCACTGTGGTAAGTACTCATGATTAATAGTCTAGAACTTACTAATAGTAGCTCCCTCACATGTCATTATTGCTCACACAGGGAACTAAAGCAATTATGAAGGATGTTGCTAAGTTTGTACCTGGTATTGGATGGATGTTTCATTTCTTGGAGTATCCAATAATTAAGAGAACATGGGACAAAGACGAAGCACGACTCAAAGCATCTTGTGATAGTTTAGCAGACTATCCTGTTAATATGCTAGTTAGTAACTATATCTACCTGACTTATTGTATTGTTGGTCTATCCTTCATTTCTCTCTGTCTCTGTCTCTCTCTCTCTCTCTCTCTCTCTCTCTCTCTCTCTCTCTCTCTCTCTCTCCCTCCCTCCCTCCCTCCCTCCCTCCCCCTTCTCCTCTCTAGTTATGTTTATTTGCAGAGGGGACCAGATTCACACCAGAGAAGCACAAAGTCAGTTAGAAATTGCCAAAAAGAAAGGGTTTTCCACAATATAAACATCATCTCTTACCAAGCCTAAAGGTTTTACCTTCATTTTAAAAGAATATGAGACGATAAGTATGTACATGAACATGTACATATTTTACATGTACATAAAATGTCCTTCGTTACTATTATATATTCAAATCATTACATCATCTACCCATTTATCTATTAATGCATATATCCTTGTAGTTCCAGCTATCTATGATATAACATTTGCTTATCGTGAGGGTGAACCTAGTATATTTGGAGTTATTGACCAAATCTCTTGTTCTTGTGATATTCTTATCAGGTATGTACATGTGACCACTGGTTATTAAATATTTAATATGTTGGGTATGCACATGTGACCACTGGTTATTAAGTATTTAATATGTTGGATGCGCACATGTGGCCACTGGTTATTAGTATTTAATATGTTGGATGCGACATGTGAACACTGGTTATTAAGTATTTAATATGTTGAGTATGTACATGTGGCCACTGGTTATTAAGTATTTAATATGTTGGGTATGTACGTGTGACCACTGGTTATTAATATTTATAATCATGTTGAGTATGTACATGTGGCCACTGGTTATTAAGTAAATTTAATATGTTGGGTATGTACGTGTGACCACGTGTTATTACCAGTATTTAATATGTGAGTATGTACATGTGGCCACTGGTTATTAAGTAATATTTAATATGTTGGGTACATACATGTGACCACTGGTTATTAAGTATTTTATATATAATAATTATCACTAATATTATTTATATTGAGTTAATACACTGAAGATTTAGTGGTCCATGTACAAGTGGCTCTCAAGTAAGACACTGTAGATGACTATATAAGATAATGGGTGTGGTTTTCCCATGGTCCTTCTTAGTAAGACTCTCCTGATAGCAATTTTTTTTTTAGTGTTTGACTGTGATGGTCATGTGATGTCATACATCTTCAAAACAACTATTGAACTTTGATATTTTCATTTAAAATTTTTAAATATTTTTTAGTTCAACTTCTCTCTATATGTTTAAACCATTTTGTTATGTTACACTAAACAACATATTGTAATGTTCTTTATGCAAAGACTCAAATCACAAAGAGTGGCTCTATATGTGTAATGTGATATCTCCCTGAGGACAATAATTGTATTATTAGACTATACAGTTATATAATAACTGTAATGATAGAGCACTATGTTTAGCAGTCCATCCTCAGAGTATTGATAGTTTTTGCTTTGATCTTTAGCTCTATTATAAATGAAATTTTAATCTATCTCATCCTGTTATTCTTGTTAGTGCTGATTTCACAATAGTACACATGAATTTAGAGAATAGGAACTATACAACAATTATCAATTGCAGTAGCAGCTGGAAGATCAGCCACACCTATTGTCATAAAAACTTGTGGTAGAGGCTAATAAAATTTATTAGTTGATTGTATAGGAATTTTTAAAGTAGTTTTGTTACTTTAAATTGTCATATATAACAATAGATTGCCTTAAATATAATAATTTAAATTGATGTACTTTTGATGTAGTTTAACATAATATTATTATACCTTTAACAACTACAACTACTTGGAACAATGTGTGTACATTATTATTACAACATGTCTGTGTTATAATCTCTTATTTTTAATTCTTTCTCACTAGACGTATTTCAACACGTGATGTACCAGTTGGACAAGATGAAAATACTACCAAATGGCTTAACCAACTTTATAAAGAAAAGGTATTTGTGTGTGTGTGATTAAACCTATCTAATACTTTTAAGGAATGTTCTTGTGGGTGTGGTTCATGTACTAGTGTTGTAAATGATTGTAAATTACCTCTGTCTTGTCTCTCTCTCTCTCTCTCTCTCTCTCTCTCTCTCTCTCTCTCTCTTCTCTCTCTCTCTCTCTTTCTTTCTCTCTCTCTCTCTCTCTCTCTCTCTCTAGGATGACTTTGTTGACTATCATATTCATAACAAAGACCTTCCCTCCTCCATACAAAGAGTTCCCAGTTCCAAGAAGACCCTGGCCTAATGTTGTCATGGCAATGTGGTTTTTACTATTGTTTGACCTATCACTGTGTTTGCAGGTTATTTGGTCTGGACAGGGGCGTGGTATCTTGTGGGCGGTTGTGATTGTAACATTATTAGTTGGTAAGTAGTGATAATTATCAATTATAAACAATTACAATATTATTATTGGTTATTGTTATGGTGAGGAAATTTCAAACTTTCTGTGACAATTGATGATCTGTAAATGTTCTAATTATCAGTAATTAATATTCTATTATGAAAATTTAAGTAAAGGGCGTGTATGTGTCACAAGAAACTCCACCCTAATCTTTCTAAACGCTAAAGCATAAACATGTAATACACTCAAGAGTACTTTTTATTTTATATAGGACACTATGATACTGGCATCATAAACCCCAACATTTTAACAATTTTACTAATTTAATCTTATAGTAGTAATTATTGTTGTAATAGATAGCATCCACTTAAACACTAGATTAACGTCTACGTACTACCTTATACAGGTTGTGTCCCCTGACTCTTTGATACTTACCAAGCATGTTACAAATTTATGAAAGGCTGAACTATAATTATTATAATTATTTCTTTAATTTATGAAAAGTATAATAAATTTTTATCAGGTCATCAGTTTAAATTTGTAGTCTAGTTAACTTGTTGTATAATTATTAATGATTTATTTTTTATTTATTTCTATATTTTTAATAGCTAATCAGGCCTTTTTTATGATTGTTAAACTCACTGAAGTACGTCATGCATCACAACATGGATTAGTTGATACATCTTCCAAAAAGAATGCTACAATAATAATGGTATTATAGAGAAGAAACAATTGTGAAATACGAAAATTAATCAAAAAATCATTTCCTTCAATTTTCCCATTGTTATTAGATATACTATAATTATCGTGTGTAAAACTATTTATAGAAATGTTCTATTTATAGTAACAAATGTGTTATAGATTTTAAGTTTTTGAGAATGATGTGTGTAGTGATTGTTTTTGTTATTTATATTCCTCTCATATTTTATGATTTTCCTCAATCAAAATAATCAATTACTTAATAACTGACTTCTCATTTGTTAATTGTTGCTCGTGGGTAGTAATAACCCTATCATTAGTTTGTAATTAGTTTGTAAACATGAGGATAATTTACCACCTGGTTGGCTCTCTATGCTGGGTCGTCCTACAATTGTTTGAACTCAACGATATCCCTACATGTCTTAATAAGTCATGATATTGATGTTGCCTCTCATAGTGCTTGTGGGCAGAGGTTTGGCCTCTCAATAAGACTTGTCTTGTTCCAATAGTTGGTTTATAAAGACAATTGTCTAGTTTTATATCAGCTGTTGTTATTTTGATAAACAGACTTGATTTGTGCTTCTATAATGGATGTATGATTGGACAGATGGATGGATGGATGGATGGAGGGAGGGAAGGACAGATAGATAGATAGATGCATAGATGGATGGATGATTGGACAGATGGATGGAGGGAGGGGGACAGATAGATCAATAGATGCATAGATGGATGGATGATTGGACAGATGGATGGAGGGAGGGACAGATAGATCAATAGATGCATAGATGGATGGATGATTGGACAGATGGATGGAGGGAGGGACAGATAGATCAATAGATGCATAGATGGATGGATGATTGGACAGATGGATGGAGGGAGGGACAGATAGATCAATAGATGCATAGATGGATGGATGATTGGACAGATGGATGAATGCATGGATGACTAGTAAAGGAACAAACAGAATGATGTATGGGATAGCTTCCATTAACAGGAGCAGGCTAGCTAGGTAGATACATAGTGTGTGAATAGATAGTTTGGATAGCACATCTGTATGACATTCAATACTTACAATACACATGTCTAAACATTATGTCATTCTATATTGTATTATACCTACTATGGGAGAATAGCCAGGAAATGTGTCTAAGCAATTTACTTCTGTAGTAAACACAGTATTGTAATTAAGGTAGAATCCTGATAAAAACATGTTCATGTACATGTACACGGCAAGCAGATGAGAGGAGTGGTATTTATCTTATCACTATCTTGTGTACTACATTGTGTTGTATCAAAGGATGATCATGACTGTTAACAACAAGAAAAACTAATGGTATTGTTTATTATGGACTTGCAAAATGGTGGGAAGTTAATATATACATGTTGTAAATCTCATTTTCTTATGGTGCGTTAGTATAGTGACTATGAATATTTAATAAGTTGTATTGCACTTATGCTACAAATAGTATTGTTGTGGTCTATGAATATGTAATAAGTCTTGTAAGTGCATTGTATGCAAAACAATACAAATTACAAGTTTTCTTACAAAAACAATGGTGAATTAAAAAGTTTTTGTTGTTGTGGTCAATAATCTTGTAAATGTATTGTATACAAAACAATAGCAAATTACAAGTCTTGTTGCTATGACAATGAATATGTAATAATGGTATAATTGACTGCAAACAATAATAACACAACTGTGGTTATGCTGTGATCAATGACCATGTAATAGGTCTTATCATTTGATTGTATTACGAAGTGTCATGATTGTAGTGCAACAAGTGTTGTAGATATTGTTTGTCCTCTTGTTTCCATAGTTACACGTATGTTGTGTTCAAGAATTTATAAACTTGTTAACTACTATAAAGGATATCTTCCCATTACATGTGTGTATATAACATAGTTGATTTAGGATATTACTAAGATTTGCCCTAATATAGAAGTCATTGAGATCAAAAACTATGTTACTACACAAACTGTAGATACTAAACAACAAACTTACAATGTAAATTGTCTCTAATTGTGCATGAGTGTGTATGTGTGTGTGACCTCAATAATGTTATCTATTTAATTTGAACTAGTAGCAATAAACCCATCATTTAAAACTTATACATTTTTATTATGAAAAAAGGAAAGTTTGAACAAGTACATCTACCTTTCCATCTATCCATTCATCTATATATCCATTCTATTCATCCATCCATCCATTCATTAATCAATTCATTCATTCACCATAACATGTTAACAGGGTCCATTTACCACAGGTGTTATGCCTGTCACCAGGTAATAATATTACTCTATTAATTAGTAAGAATCCACTCAAGTTTCTCTCCAGTGCAAACATCAGGGAAGCTGTACACCTGACTCGACTTTAGTTCCCACAATTCAACAACCTTACAAGAACTTATGTATCATTGTGGTTAATAACATATAAAATTTTAATTGAATTAGACAGTGAACAGGTTAGTATGGTTTGGTAATGCATGTATGTACTGTGTAAGACTTATATGCGTATATATTTAAATGGTAAGTGTCACAATATTAACATAACGTCATTTTCTTATCGTCTCTGATCTGATTAAGGTTTTCAATTATGTCATTTAAAAGATGGCTATCACACATATGATCTCATACTTGTTTGTGTGAAATTGTATAACCAATAGCAATATTATTAATATAATTGTCTATGTAAATATTAAATTATATAATTATCTTGTACAGTTTAATTAGCCATCCATTCTTTCTATCACAAAGCCATCTGGACCATTCATCATTTGTCAGCTTCCGTTCCCTGCATAATAACTAGTACTCTTATAATTGCATACTCTATTCAACTGCCAAATTCATTCAATCCAAACAACCTAGTCCTTTTTTTCCCCTTCAACTATCCCATGATGATATTATATTACATTTATTCAATCTTTAACATGAATGGACTGTAAGTACACATGATATCACTGTGAGATCACATCCCTTAACATGGACTTCAACAGCTGCAACCTGATGTCACCAATACAACAGCTATATATATCAAATTACCATATATTGTATTGTTAAATTAATACAGAGAGTATAGTACATTACTTGAGGTCAAGATAATACAAGGTTTAAAGTATAGCGTATTATTGTTACTATCAAAATTGTTTTTATATTTTATCTAGATTGGAAAATTCATTTTATTTTTTGTGGTCAACTGAAAGTTAATCTTGTATATATAATTGTTTTGTCGTTATGTACGTTATTAGTATCATAATATGTAAACAATTGATATATTGTAATTGTGGTGTAATAGGATGTATGATCTTGTAATGACTAATGACTATAATTATTGCATGAAACAATGGGGTCTTTTAATTGTAATCAATGAATATATAATGAGCATGTTACCTTGTAAACAAGTAGATTATGAAACAATGGGGTCTTGTAATTGTAATCAATGAATATATAATGAGCATGTTATCTTGTAAACAAGTAGATTATGAAACAATGGGATCTTTTAATTGTAATCAATGAATATATAATGAGCATGTTATTTTGTCTTGCAATTGTGGTTAATGACTCATTGTATTATGTAATACATCTTTTGTAATGTTTTGTAAAGATTGTTATCAATGTATTGTTAATCATTAATTGTCTTGTTAATTGCAATAATTAATATGTGTGACTTATTGTCTAGTATTATTAAGTCATCTTTGTTATTTAATTCATTTGAAAATAGCAAAAATCACAAAAAATGAATGATTGATTATGACATTATGAGAAAATGGTTGACTGAAAAAAATAATTACATGATATTATACTTATAATTAGAAACATTATGACACATACAGGAATACATAGAAATGATAGTAATAGTAGTACATTATTGAATAATTTAAAAGCAGTTAATTAACCAAGTTAATTAACTATTATTTTATAAACCTAGCAAAGAGTGATAGTTGTCAGTATAATAACAATAGACTGGGTGAGAGGGAATTGGAAAAACTAGTCAAAGAAAATAAAGAAATCAAAAAGAAAAACAAACGTTCATTGGTACAAATGATACCTAAATGTTCATGGACAAAAAGATCATGTTGACTTACATAAAGGGTCTATAAAACCCTACAAATTAACAGATGAAAACTTGATTGAGAAGGAAAAAAATACAGATATTATAATACAGACGTATGGCAAAAAAACAAGTGACAAGAATACACTGTCAAAGATAGAAATACAAATGGTTGCCTTTAGTGCAACTCTATTTCTTTACAAGGGGAAGGTGATTTAATTGGGTATTGTTTGAAACGATATATGATACATTGAAACAACAAAAAGTAAAATGGGCGGAGGCTATGGGTGTGGCTTAACAGTTCCTTAAGTGAAGAGGAAGTTTAAATTTACAAGTGACTTGCACAACAGGAGAAAATTGAGAAAGAAAGAGAATGAAATTGGAGACTGCCTGTGCTGTTTGTGTGAAATATTGGTGAGTGATGGAATGGGTTTCAGCCTGAACTGGTTCTGGAATGAGGATGAAAAGAAGACATAATTAAAGAAAATTTACTAATACTTCAAAACTATTTAACAAACAAGATCCATGAGAACATATGATAATACAATTTTAGTTGAAACAATAAACAAACCACAATATAGAAAAAGATAAAGTTGGTCTCAACCACAAACTACACGACCAGAACTACTTCTATCGCCATAACAACCAAATTTCTCAAGCTATGCAATATATTAGACGAGCAGTCATTAGTATTGTTAATATGACATATAGGTGGGACCCAGGAGTGACCAGTTATTGCTGTGACAAGACCAAAACCTCAAACAAGGAGACCAAACCATGTGTCTAATAAAAATTGATTTTCATTATAGTAAGCCACTAGACTAGCCAGTTTGTCACTCTAGACTACCGATTATAATCAATTTGTTAATATTACTAAAATCTAGACTAGTGAACATCAATACTTACCCAAAAGGTACCATAGTGACTTAACATTACTAAAATCTAGACTAGTGAACATCAATACTTACCCAAAAGTTACCATAGTGACCTACCATTACTAAAACCTAGACTAGTGAACATCAATACTTACCCAAAAGTTACCATAGTGACCTACCATTACTAAAACCTAGACTAGTGAACATCAATACTTACCCAAAAGTTACCATAGTGACCTATCATTAGTAAAGTCTAGACTAGTGAACATCAGTACTTACCCAAAAGTTACCATAGTGACCTACCATTAGTAAAGTCTAGACTAGTGAACCTCAGTACTTACCCAAAAGTTACCATAGTAACCCACCATTAGTAAAGTCTAGACTAGTGAACATCAGTACTTACTACAGTGACCTAGGATAGCTACTATTAATAAGTTCTAGACTAGTAAACATCAGTACTCACCACAATGACTTAGGATAACTAACATATGCCTATAGACTAATAAACATCATTAAAACAACACTTATCAAGTTCTGAAAAACATCTTTTAGTCATCAGATTAGCTTTCACATGACACATAGTAAATACAATCAATACAAGGTCAATATCGTATAACAATTAACACACAATATAGCTCATGAAAGTTGGCTAAGGAGCTAATTGCCTTAAAGCCACACCAAGAACCAGTAGTAACCAGAATACATACAAATGACACAGCAACAGTTTCCATGATCTTGGCATATATAGATAAAAACACGCTCAGTTATTATGCTAAACTCATTGTGTTTGGAGATGAGATTTGGCTGCTAAAGCGACGCAAGCGTTTGACATGCGCTAAGTAATTCACATATTGATATTAAACTCAAATATGCTTGCCATATGCAGAGATAATAATAACACTACATATAACATTTATAGTAATGCAGAGGATGTGCAGATGGATATGTACATGTTGTATGCAAGATAAGACTATAACAGGTAGACAGATAATTAGCAAGATGGTACATAATTTAGATAAATACAGACATAATGACAATGCTTACAATGATAAGACAAGCAGACAGACAGTTTAAGAATAAGCACAGACATACTTACAAAGATAAACCACGTCTAGTCATGTGGTTTCTTCTATGTAACAATGTTGCTGAGGAGATGAGACTTCTCGTTTTACCAGTGGAGAATCAGTCGAATGCAAACTAGCATCATCCGGTGTCCCTGCCATTCGTTCATGTATTGATCCGTTTAAAGGTGCAAAACTTCGCTTCTCCACTTGCAGTAATAGTTGTCGGGAAGAAAATCGTAGTACTATTTGGTTTTCTGTTTGGGGAGAGACTAGGAGAGACAATAAACGGAGAAATACTGCCTATTTTCGTAATGTCATCTAAAAAATGAGGAACCTCCTTTTTGGAACGGTGAACCTACTAAAGCAGCTGTATTTGCTGTTAAACCTTGATGAGTTATAGCAGTCAGAGGAAAGGAGTTGCTTACAATAGCATGTGGAGAGGGAGGGGGAAGAGTAGGGGTACGAGGGAGGGTCCCAGAGAGACCTGTGTGAGGTGTTAGAGTGAAGGGAGAGTAGAGTTGACCGTGTGTCGAATGTAGGGTTCTGAGAAACTAACAGTTGGAGTCAGAAGGGTTGGGGTGATGGGTAAGTTATTTGTTGATGGGTTAAAGAAAGTTGGGGTACCAAATAATCCTGGGGAGAGAGGTATTGGATTTCCAGGGGGAAAGATGAATTTTGAATCGGACCCATTTGAACTGTTAGGTATTTGTTCCCCGTTGCTAACATTTGGGGGCGTGGAACTTCCATTACTTAGGGTATCTGTGCTTGGCGCTACCGAGCCAGTACTACTTGTGTCAACTTGAGGGGGTCCAATAGCTTGACTGGTAATGACGCTGGGATATTGCCATACAGGTGAACGAATACCTATTAAATGAAGAAAAGAAAAAATATTTCAAAGATGTACGGAATAACAAATAGGAAACAGTCGCTATGCAATAAAAATCAAACAATTAAAACAAATATTTAACAAAAATTTACTAAAAAAAATGTTTTGTTATAGAATTCTTAGAACATGCTATGACACCCACAAATTTAATTGACCTGTATGTGTTTTCCTTCTGATTTAAGGAAACAGCTGGTACCATTGTGTACATATTAAAAAAGAACAAAGAGGAAGCTAACAAAAGCTAGCTTTCTCAAAAGGAAAGGGTATCCATTAATAAGCTCTAGACTAGTAAACATCAGTACTTACCACAGTGACCTAGGATAACTACCATTAGTAAAACTCTAGACTATTGAACATCAGTACTTACCACAATGACCTAGGAAAGCTACCATTAGTAAGCTCTAGACTAATAAACATCAGTACTTACCACAATGACCTAGGAAAGCTACCATTAGTAAGCTCTAGACTAATAAACATCAGTACTTACCACAATGACCTAGGATAGCCACCATTAGTAAGTTCTAGACTAGTAAACATCAGTACTTACCACAGTGACCTAGGATAGCTACCATTAGTAGACTAGTAAACATCAGTACTTATCACAGTGACCTAGGATAGCTACCATTAGTAAGTTCTAGACTAGTGAACATCAGTACTTGACCCACCTTTAGCAATGAAGTACTCACCTGGTATGTGAGGTGATGAAGGAGGCCATGCTGGTAAAGGTACATCAGTAGGAGTTTGGAATGCTAAAATATGGAGAAAATGAAAAACAGAAATGATCATGAAATAACAGTATCGAAGATGAAAGAAAATCAAAGACAAAACAGAGCATAAAAAAAAATGTATTCATGTGAGTGTGTGCGCGTGTGTGTGAGAGAGAGATAGCCTACAATATTAGTTAAGTTACATAACATTATTAAGTTATAAATGTCTCATTAATGATCATATTAAACAATAGAAAACATAGCCAACATTCCTACACTCAATGACAATACCATTGGGAATACAATGATTATTTATATCAAAACCTAAACTATGATAACATAGATTATCACACCATGAATACACATTTAATATATATGTACCAATATATGTTATATACAGTCATTAAACATTACTTGGTCTCTGTGAGGTCTATATGCTATGGGAGTGACACCTCTACAATTTACAAAACTTGATCATATTCTAGCTATCAACATAGCACAGTTACTACTATCTCTCTGTGTATGTAGTAATATGTTTTTGTCAATTCTCAAGGCTATAATAACATCACCTGCAAAGATCTACCCAAGACAGCTATTACTAGAAGGTTTTAAAACATCAACACTTACCACAATAGCTACTCTAGTAAGCTTTAGTCTTAGCTAGTTTACCATGACAAATTAGGTTAAAATAGTTAGAAACATGTGTTACTTTTAATAACAAACTTTTATTGTTTGAATTAGACTAAAAAACTAATTGTAGCTATTCTAGGTCACTGTAGTAAGTACTGATGTTTACTAGTCTAGAACTTACTAATGGTAGCTATCCTAGGTCACTGTAGTAAGTACTGATGTTCACTAGTCTAGAACTTACTAATGGTAGCTATCCTAGGTCACTGTAGTAAGTACTGATGTTTACTAGTCTAGAATGGTAGTTATCCTAGGTCACTACTGATGTTCACTAGTTTAGAACTTACTAATTGTAGCTATTCTAGGTCACTGTGGTAAGTACTGATGTTCACTAGTCTAGAACTTACTAATGGTAGCTATCCTAGGTCACTGTAGTAAGTACTGATGTTCACTAGTCTAGAACTTACTAATGGTAGCTATCCTAGGTCACTGTAGTAAGTACTGATGTTTACTAGTCTAGAGCTTACTAATGGTAGTTATCCTAGGTCACTACTGATGTTCACTAGTTTAGAACTTACTAATTGTAGCTATTCTAGGTCACTGTGGTAAGTACTGATGTTCACTAGTCTAGAACTTACTAATGGTAGCTATCCTAGGTCACTGTAGTAAGTACTGATGTTCACTAGTCTAGAACTTACTAATGGTAGCTATTCTAGGTCACTGTGATAACTACTGATGTTTACTAGTCTAGAGTTTACAATAATACAATGTGGATTTGTTTAACTAACAAGAAACACTCTTGAGAATACACAGAATGCTCAATAAAACTAACAAACAAAACAAACAAGTAAACAAATAGAGAACAAAAAGACAAGAAGATACAGAGAAAGGAAGCAAAAACAAACCACACAAACTATTATTTTAAATAAATACAGCCCAAGGCTTACCACAGCTAAAGTATTATGCTACCACTAATTCTAACCTAGACAAAAACTTGAGGCAAGACAGCTACTTAAAACTTAACCATACACAACACCACTTAAAGAAACAATGTTATCAGAACACAATCAAAATGTAGCCAGTAGGGAAACCTTATAAAAAGACCACAAGAGAGTAAAAAGGGGAAGAGCTTAGCCATTAGATACAGGAGACAGAGGAAACCACAAGGCAGGTCCTAGACCAGGGCCTAAATTGATAAGAGCAGTACAGGTTGAGTAAATGTATACACATTCCTCTATTTAGCTGGCTTCAACTAATGGGGGAGTACTCATTAGTGGCTTCCAGTTGCCTGGCAACAGTTGCTATGGAAACAAAATCATGTATTTGATGTAGCAGCTGTTTAGAGTGCTAGGAGGGCAAAATATGGAGTTATAGCATGCGATTGAAATTATCAGTTACAGAAATGGAAGTCTGTTACCATGTTGCATTTATTTACTGGCTGATCAAACTCTACAACAATCAGTGAATATGTACAACAACAAAAGATCTATTAGATAAGAAAGTACATCTGTTCCATCTTAACAATAATCTAGATATAGTAAAACATTGATTAAAGAACTCTATATATACTCTACCAAGAGATAAAATGTGTACTCAGGACATCGTGTAAGTACCAGGTCATAGTACTTCTATTGAGTGGACATTGTATTCAAGGCTCAAGTCCTTCCTTTTTCTAATCTTATCTCAGCAAAGTTCAAACCTGAAGTAATTGTTACAGGTATATTTACTTGTTCTCAATGTCCAAGTTCAATGCAACAGTATCACAAACAAAACCCTTATATTGTTTGTATACAATAAAAATGATAAGATAACAGTTTCATTAAATATTTATTTATGTCACAAACAACTTGTAAAATGTTTTTGTTTGTATCTAATAAAGTTACAAGATAATCACATATTCACAAACCACAAAAGCAACACTAATAAGTTGGTCTCATTAATAGCTAATTAAAAATCTAATAGCTTATTAATTCAGAACCAATTAGCGAAGTTTATTATCACTTAAGTAAATAGGCATAATGAGGAAAACAATAGCTACTTCAAAATTGTGGTTACACACTTACAGCTGCACATTTTACTATATAATGAAATATGAAAGGCACTCTTATTATGCAGATCATTATCTTAACACCTGGTCCAAATATAACCACACAACCTTGCTACAATACAACCACAAACCCTAAAATAATAAATTAAGACAACTGTAAGTTATGCCAGCTCTTTTTAATTTTAAAACTGGTCACACACACTAAGTGAATCTTGGTTTCACACAGGATCTCTGAATTCAAAAATCTCACACAATAACATCAAAGCATGTTGCTATACAATTCACAGTATAAATGATATTTCTAGTAGATAATTAATTATAACGTCCAAAGTGCAATAAGAGAAGGTAATAGATGAAACACCTTTGAATAACAATCTATGATCTATTTGTATATAACTAATATAGATATGATATCATTAGACTGTGTAAGTATTGTCTTTATGCAGATATATGATATATGTGATGATATATTGTTAATGTGTGCAAATGAGATAATTGTTTTGTGATTCTTTATGTTGAAATCAACACAGAAAACCATAATAGATTAGTTGTAGTAAATTAAGCCATATAAATGCTTCAGTGTGTGTGTGTGTGTGTGTGTGTGTGTGTGAGAGAGAGAGAGAGAGACATACCACTTGGAAATACGTCAGCCATGTTAGGTGGACGGCAACCTGGATCAGCTACCATAGCTCCATTTAGATCTAGACCACTCGAAGGAGCCAATCTTGAGTCTTTTATAAGAGGAGGGATTTGTCAGGATGGAGATGTCCCATAAAGGGATTGGGACAAGGTAAGGATGATCTGAGTCAGGCCTATTAGAGGCTCTATTTCCTAGGAAAACGACAATAAAACAATGTTAACAACAGCACCAGGAATATTTAAAAGTGTAAAAACCTCTTTCCAATAAGTTATTAAAATAATAGCAAGATTTGTTATAAAAAAATAAAAATAGAAAGTCAAGGACAGATTCCTTATTCAGAACACCTGCTCTGGTTCCAGACAATATTTCATCATCCTATTCAACTGCCGAATAAAAAGCACCTTTATACTGAAGATAATCCTAAGGTCACTGTATCCATTTAAAAAAGAGGCTTTACTAAGACATTAATTCTGTACAGCTATTGAGAAACCAATCTACACTTCTGTCCTTGTATGTTAATGAAACACACACCTACACATCATTGACATGTCAGTCATTCATTCAAGGAACGATTGCCACCAATGTTAAGTTCATTCACCAACAAAGAATTAACCAGTTATCATTACAAGACAAAGCCATTGACATCACAATGCTCTCAGATACATCGAAACTAACTGATTTTACACGCTATTAATGAGAAGAACTACTCGATCGAGGTTAGCAGGCATTCCACAGATGTCCGTTAACTAGGAATGTTGCAGGAAACAGCTGGTATGAAACAAGAAGGATTAGAATTAGAGAGTTTACAAAATGATACTTTGAAGGTGAAAAATAATTTTGACACAGAAGTTGACAGAGTGATGATAAACTCCAAAACAGTTAAGTAAAGTAATCTATTATGTAAGAACACTAGAATGTCTAATGTTCGAGACCAACAAACTATCATTGAACACTGTAACAAGTCCTACTAAAGCATACAGTACTTTTAAACAGACACATTTAAATTTGTTGAGTGATCTACATCTAAATGCACTCATAATATAATTGTATTACCAAAACATTTAGTAGTAATTAATATACAACTCTTCATCAAAGTAATATCTACAACAAATGTAGTCATACACTCACACATGCAAACTTCCCACGAAACTATTAAGCCACCCGTCACTATAATATCAGATCTAGTACTATCTTAATATTAACAATCATCACAATGACATTAAAATAATTCTACAATACATCGTCTCAAAAAATACAAATCATTACCACCATCTAACAAGATTACTATCATGCCTATAGAGTAACAAAGCTTAACAAAGCGTAACAGGAATTAAAATCACACCGCAATTTGTTTCAATACAAACATGCATGACAGAATCCATGTATATTAAATACATTCTATTATTATGTACATGCTATTGTCACATTGTGTTGTAAAATAATATATTATCTTTAGTACATGTTATCACGTAAATATTGGAAATGTGATGTAGAGTAGTACTGTTTTATGCATGCGTGATTTCTTTTTTGGGTGTATTCTAATGCCCATAGTAACAGAAAGGGTACAACAGGTTTTTCTTTGTAGTATGAGGGTGGTCTAAAAGAGATCATATTATCATTGGTATTCATTGGTATTTTACTAGTAAAAAACTATACAAGTTATGTGTCATTGATAAAGTTTATAGAACTATTAATGACTTATTCATACTAGAAAGATTTCTCCAATCTTAAGTATAGTTTCCTCTAAGAACAAGTCTCTATAAAATCTCAATTGTCCAGTCCAAAACATTGATGTAGTGATACAACACTTTAAGGCCAATTTGAAACATTTCACGTCAAATATCTCTAAGGAGATTTGCTGGTTACCTTAAAAATATTAAGTATTCCAGACAAGCGACTGTTTACACTTCCTTAGTTATGATAGCTATATCATCACAAGCATGTTACCAGGTACTCCCTACATGATATGAAGCTTAGTCCAGCCTCCTCTAATAGTCAATAAAAAGAGCCCATAGATACTGCACTTAATGGTAATGATATTAATGGATAAGGGAATATTGTCTAGGAATCTTAAAAGTGTTTTCTTAATATCTATAAGGTTCAACTATAAACCTTAAGATATAAAGGTTTAACAGTATGCAACCTGAATTTGGCAGTTATTATGAGACATCACTGTAAAAAAACAACACATTGGTCATACTTTGTATAGAGATTGAACATACACTCAAATATTAGTATGGGACTAAAACAAGTGTCCAATATACAGATTACATCCCCAATACCATCATTAGATCCACTATACAAAGGTAAATATCTCAACATATTAAATATAACTTGTTCAATACACAAGTCACAGATGGTTATGTAACTAGAAAAAGCTCAAGTAACTTAAACCTTTAATATACATTGACATCATTGACTGTGTACTGGGAATATGTCTAAAGTTACTAGCTCACGTAACTATATTATTTCTAGTTTGTGATTTTTTTGAACAACATCCTTGATTGCATGTACACAGAGCCTGTATCATGTATACACACACATACACACACACATATATAGATATATGTTAAAACTGTGATGACAAGCTTTGATGAAGAGTATCAGTAGTTGAATGACATTTTAAAATTTTATCAATGAGAGCATCAAAACATGATAAGATGAAGCTACATTTATAAACATGGAAGGGAAAAAACACCAGCTGTAGCACTGAGTCTCAAAATGTGATCATGTCATGTCTTAGTTTGAGCCTCTCTTGTTATCTCTATTACATCTGTTTAATAAACTTGCTGCTTTGTTCTCTCACTCATTCTCTCTCTCTCTCTCTCTCTCTCTCTCTCAAACTTACTCCTTGGTTCTCTTGGTCCATCAACAGTCACTTTGATAGCATGAGAATATGTAGCATATTGGACAGGCTCCGTAATAATAGTGATATGTACGGTCAAACATTTTCCCTAGAGAACACAAAATACAATCATGTTATCGTTCTCAGGTGGGACAACATATGACAAGACAACCTAACCTAATCAAGCAGAATTAATAATTAATACTAACTTAGGAAAATCCAATAAGACAATTATAGCCTGTTTATTAATTAGTTATTATATATATATATACTATTATTGTCTACTTTGTTTTTCAATCTTAGCTTAGATTTCTCTAACTATTAAACCTTCATTTCTTTCATCATATATCCATTAAATGGTCTCTCTCTCTCTCATATGGATCAATTGGTTTGTCTGTGGCTCCAGTCTTTAGTTATGCATCAATGATATAACCATTAACTAGATGCACAAGCCATTATTGTGTACTTAACCAGCACATCCCTTTAAAACAGTAGTCAATTATATTGGCTTCCCTTATAGAAATGGCACTAACTTAAGACCAGACATAACATAGTGTGAACAGTAGAGATAGCACTAAGTGGTGCCAATAGGTGAGAAAGCAATACCATTACTACATCTATTTACTTAATAGTACAAGACTGACAAGGTCATTATTTTTAAGTATATTGAGTTCATAAATCCATCAGTTTATCAGACGAGCTAATGCAACTGGAGAGAGCTTTTTTGAGCGTTAACTTTTAAAATATGTCTATTAGTCCCAGCTGAGCCCGAGCTGGAATGGTTACATTTAAAAACATATATGCCACAATACACAAATAATTTTTTAAAATTAATGGCATAATTGTAATATATATATATATACGACTTACCTCTGCCTGATCGCCCAACAAATCTAAGGTCGTTGAATCTGGCTACTTGGTTCTTAAAAGTTGCACAAGCATTTCTTAATTCAGCAGCTGAGTTTTCATCATTGCCGGCTGTCAAGATTACTTTAGTACCATCAGCTATGTCACTTAAAGATAAAACTTTGAAAGGGACTGGCAGTGTCTTGTTGCAACGCCAGTGCGATGGCAATATAGTACATACGAAGTTAGGACTGTCAGTAGTGACTAGTTCTCCAGGATGTTCTGCCAGGAGCTCTGAAAAGGTGCGTTCTCCTCGAAAGCGTTTTGAGGAGTTGGGGTGACCATCACCGACTATAGGATCAGAAGCCATAAGAGGCATAGGACGAAATGGGGAGAGTGAGAAATGGAGAATTTAAAAAAGGAGATTCAGAAAGAAAGGTTGTTTAGTTTGGCCACGAGGTATGTGTCGACAATGAAAAACGGTGGGATCGGTGCTATGTTGATTGCGGTCAACTGGTTTATACCGCAACTTGCAACAAAACTTACTCGAAAACACACAAACTTTGTAGAGTAAAACAAGTAAACCTCTAGCTATGGCGGAAAATGAGTAGTCCTCGAGAGCTCGTAACTACTGTAGGCTTGCGCTCCAGTCTCTGAACTCAATGGAGATAGCCGTGACTGGATTGGCTTTCAAATGTACTAAAAGTCGGAGAGATTGAAGAGAAGAGGTCCTGACTAAAGAAGAGGTGCAGAATGGTTGGTCCCTGAGGGTAAAAAGCCACACACAAAAAAATAGAGAGAACTGGATGATATTGGCGCACATGAGCACACGATTAATGCTTTAGTCATATTTATCACTTGGCTTCATAATATTTTAATTAGATTCATAGGTGATCACGTGACCTAAAGTACTAAAGAGAGCAGTACAAGGTAACTAACTAGTTGTTAAGTTTGTTTCGATTGTTTTGTTAATTGTAATTGCTTTAAATTACTGTATACACTAGTTTTTATTGGATTTAGTTATTGCATAATTCATTATTGTCATAACAACTTTAATTATTTTTAATTGACATGGGTTACACTCATCAATAATATATATATATATTAATTTTATTTATAAGATTATTCATACTATCATTATTTTGCAGCCATCTTTTATTTCATATACTATATTTCTTATCTGTAACTATATTTAGTAACTACTACAATAATCATATTACTTTTGTTAAATGTTTAAAAAATGTCATTACTAAATTCTTTCACATCCTTAACAATGCCCAAAAGAGAAGAGTACATATTTCTCGATATACTTTAAAGACACTTTTGGTTGCTATGGAAATACGCAACAAATATCTTGATTAAATATAATTACATTTTTTTATTGGGTCCTCTAAGTACAACGTTGGTCGTTTATTTGGTTACTGGTTCAATTTTTTTGCAACAACAGAAGCTCTATTATTGACTTTGAAATTTAATGGATAATTTTCAAGTTTTAAAATGTATCAGATTCTATTTCCATATTTGGCATCTTACTATCCAGAGTTTATCAAATGGTAGTTAATTTGTGTTGTTTACTAATATTAGTAAGACACCTGATGCTTAGTAGTTAAGAGTTTACTAATGGTAGCTACCCTAGGTCACTGTGGTAAGTACTGATGTTTACTACTCTAGAGCTTACTAATGGTAGCTATCCTAGGTCACTGTGGTAAGTACCGATGTTTACTAGTCTAGAGCTTACTAATGGTAGCTATCCTAGGTCACTGTAGTTAAGTACTGATGTTTACTAGTCTAGAGCTTAATAATGGTAGCTATCCTAGGTCACTGTGGTAAGTACTGATGTTCACTAGTCTAGAGCTTACTAATGGTAGCTATCCTAGGTCACTGTGGTAAGTACTGATGTTCACTAGTCTAGAGCTTACTAATGGTAGCTATCCTAGGTCACTGTGGTAAGTACTGATGTTCACTAGTCTAGAGCTTACTAATGGTAGCTATCCTAGGTCACTGTAGTAAGTACTGATGTTTACTGGTCTAAAAGTTACTAATGATAGTTATAAATCTAATGATAGCTATCCTAGGTCATTTTGGTAAGTAATATTAATATTATATTATTTTATCAGTTAATTGTTATTCATACTTGTTTTATTGTTTGTTATTAATTTATTTCTTATTTGTTAAAGTGTTGTCTTTGTTATGAGTACAAATCATGAGAGTACCACGGGAGGAGGAGGACCCATTGGAATGTTCCAATCTGAAATCACCAGTATGATGTGGGTAGTACGAGTATATAGTGTATTTGATGAATGGATGGATGGATCAATGTATTGATGGATGGATGGTTAACAAAGCAAATAGATGAATGAAATTATGGGATAGATGTTAGAATGGATGGACGGAGAGATTAGTGGATGA
This sequence comes from Gigantopelta aegis, assembly GCF_016097555.1. Lineage (NCBI taxonomy): Eukaryota > Metazoa > Mollusca > Gastropoda > Neomphalida > Peltospiridae > Gigantopelta > Gigantopelta aegis. The sequence continues at coordinate 28,225 of NW_024533129.1, forward strand.
ATAAATATGTACAAGTATTTGATGAATGGATGGATGAATTAGACAAGTAGATTTATATATGGACCTATAGATGAGTAGTTAGTTTATATCTAATGATGCATGGTCTACACTTTTCTTAACGACTTCTTTTATTAATATTATACTTATATTAATAATTATACCTCCTGCATTATTGGACACCCATATATATTAACTGTAAACGGTATTATGTTACATACTGGTACAACCCATAGTCTGAACATGAGACATATGTACATGTAACATATCTACATGTATATCATGTATTGTTAACATGTTCTAATCTAATTAGTTTGGTGTACACAACTACCATAGTAATTATTGAAATATAATAGTAACTGCTTTGATACTCTATTGTTTGATTGAGTAAACAACAGATATATTTTATCACAGGTGTTCAATTAATGAGCTATCATTAATAAGTTCTAGACTAGTGAACATTAGTACTTATTATAGTGACCTAGGATAGCTACCATTAGTAAGTTCTAGACTAGTGAACATTAGTACTTATTACAGTGACCTAAGATAGCTACCATTAGTAAACTCTAGACTAGTGAACATCAATACTTACCACAGTAACCTAGGATAGCTACCATTAGTATGCTAGACTAGTGAACATCAATACTTACCACAGTGACCTAGGATATACCATTAATAAGTTCTAGACTAGTGAATACCAGTACTTACTATAGTGACCTACGATAGCTACCATTAGTAACCTCTAAACTAATGAACCTGTCTAGACCATGCTATATATGATATAAGGACAAGTAATATCATTATATTAGTACTCTCAATACTAATGAGTATTAATAAATATTTGAAATAGCTTAAAGATTAGCACATCAAATTGTCTTCATCTCTACCATTGTTAGGTACACTTTTGGAGATATAAAATCATGTAACTCGGAGACAGTTGCTCTTGTTTGAACATATCACACATCGACAGATTGTGGAAATGGTTAGAAAGAAAGGAGGGAAATATTCAGATACATGTCATAATCCTCATACCCAAACATTCAGCAGAGGAATGGGTATGAGGCTAACTCATACAGAGGAATGGGTATGAGGCTAACTGATGTATCTCATCCTCATACCCAAACATTCAGCAGAGGAATGGGTATGAGGCTAACTGATACATGTCATAATCCTCATACCCAAACATTCAGCAGAGGAATGGGTATGGTATAACTGATACATGTCATAATCCTCATACCCTAACTTCATAGAGGATGTATGAGACTCTTTCTGTCTTTCTGTGTACTTTTAGATCCAGCAAACATCACAAGTGACTGTTTTAAGAGGCGGGAAAATCTATGAGTGTGTCCGATGTTTTGTTTCTTTTCAGAAAAGATAAGGTACTAGTGTTTGTGTGTTTGTGTGTGTGTGTGTGTGCCTGTGATGTTATTTTTCTCACCTCTTGTCCAGTTTATTATTTTGGGAATGTACCAATACATGTGTTCTCTGATGTACATGTAAAGATACATGTACATGTACATGTATTTATACATGTACACATAAATGTACATGTATAATTATATATTCATGTACATTTGCCTGATAAGGAATTTGTTGAAACGTTTTGTTAAAAGGAGTGATTTGTTATGGTCATAATCTGTTTAATAATATAACTATATATAAACTCTTTGTCTCTTAATGGATCATTTAACTCAATGTATATTAACTCTGAGATATAAAGAATCACGACAGTTTTATTACTGAGTCCCCAAGGTGTCCAGAATAGAAGACAGCTGTTATATATTTACTAATAATTCAATTCGTATAATTTGTACATAATGGATATCATGGTACTTTATAAGCTCTCTTTCTGAGACAGGAGGTGTCCTTATTATAGAGGTTAATGCATATCCCTATGATGGTACTAGAACTGAATGATCTCAGTATAGAGATGTCTATAGTACAGATTATATAGGTTTAAATTTAGTTAGTTAGGATTTAAAGATATATATATATAACTTGTGTTTTTTAGATACCCAATATTAGCTGACCTTACTTTTAGATGTATCTGCTCAATTCTAATGTAGATATGATATTGTACTGGGATTTAATAATTACAAGAGTACAGTTATTATTAAGTATTCTATAATAACTTTAATTATGCCATCCAAAATTGGCTTCAGACCCAGATATGGTTATATAACCATTCAGGACACCTTGTAACTAATAAAACTGTCTTGATTATAAGAGATATGTCCTTACTTCAGACTGTTCACATCAACAAAGTCATAATATAATATGTCTTACTGTCTAATATGAGGATGATATCCTTACTATTGGCAGCTGTGATATCAGAAACATGTTCATTGTGTATGAGGAATCAGAGTGAACACAAACACAAGGAATGTTTATTAAAATAGGGTAAACTATACTACTCTGTAGGAGGAGCTTTATATCATGTTTCTCTTTAACTTGCCCAATATGTAGATGATTTAACAACACCACTTCCTGGATACTCAATGTAAACTAGTCTCCAAGTCTTGCCTTCACTTTCAATGCAACCTTACATCTGCTCTGTACTATTCCTCATAATAAATATAATACATGTACATGTATACCTTATATATGTACATGTACATGCATACCTTATATATGTACATGTACATGCATACCTTATATGTACATGTACATGTATACCTTATATATGTACATGTACATGCATACCTTATATATGTACATGTACATGCATACCTTATATATGTACATGTACATGTATACCTTATATATGTACATGTACATTTACATGTAACTTATACATGTACATATATATCAGGTACTTCTGTATGTAACTGCTTTCTGTCTCTATACTGGAACTCCTTCAGACTCTATATTCATGACACTTATTCTAGTCACATATAGATTATATATTACTCAATCTTTGTATTGAGAACACATCTATATTTTTCATGCTCTCAAAATGTTTCTTATAGAGTTCATTGAATAGTTACAAATAATGAGCTTCTTATATGAAGACTCTAAACTTCCTACACAACCTCTATATTGTGGATACCTTTATACTAAGGACATTCTATACTGTTCTATTATGAAACAGATCACATGAGTCTCCTTTATTGTAGATCTAAATATTTAACTCTATGATACTAGTATTATGTCAATGTGTTTATCTTCAAGTAAAATAGTACTTTGACACTTATGATTTATACTGACAAACATTGGTGCTAGTTACCATAGCAACCAAGGATAGCTACCATTAATAAGTGCTAGACTAGTGGACGTCAGTACTTACCACAATGACCTAGGATAGCTATCATTAGTAAGCTCTAGACTAGTAAACATCAGTACTTACCACAGTGACCTAGGATAGCTACCATTATTAAGCTCTAGACTAGTAAACATCAGTACTTACCACAATGACCTAGGATAGCTACCATTAGTAAGCTCTAGACTAGTGAACATCAGTACTTACCACAGTGACCTAGGATAGCTACCATTATTAAGCTCTAGACTAGTAAACATCAGTACTTACCACAATGACCTAGGATAGCTACCATTAGTAAGCTCTAGACTAGTGAACATCAGTACTTACCACAGTGACCTAGGATAGCTACCATTAGTAAGCTCTAGACTAGTGAACATCAGTACTTACCACAGTGACCTAGGATAGTTACCATTAGTAAGTGCTAGATTAGTGAACATCAGTAGTTACCACAGTAACCTAGGATAGTTTACAGTAGTATTTAAGTAAGTTTCCATTACTCTGAAGTCTGTGTTACTGGTATTAATTGTTCTTGGAGTAAGCTGAAACCATATAGGATAACTTTTCTATTTTGTTACATTGTTACTGTGAAGTCTTAAGTATGATGACGATGTCATACAACATCATCATAACAAATTACTGTATTATTGGATACTAATGAGGACAATGTAAGTAGAAACAATAATTGAATACTTAAAAGTTGTTAATACTTTGTAGTGTCATAATTATGTCAAACTAATGGATGGATGGATGGATAGATGGACAACCTATTTTTCTTAGACTTTGTAAATGGATGGATAGATGGATGGATAAATGGACAACCTATTTTTCTTAGACTTTGTAAATGGATGGATAGATAGATGGTTGGATGGATGGATGGATGGATGGATAGATGGATGGATGGATCAATTGACTAGATATGTTGAACAGATTAATAGATACATTGCTACACAGACAGACATAATGTGAACATCACATGTTACAAGGGTATCTTGTGGGTTGTCTTCCCAAACATCTTTCCTTTCAATATCATTAAACACTTTAATAATTTGTACATTTTTAATATGTTATCATTAAATTTAATTACCTTATCATCATCATTATTACAAATTAACAAAGGTTCTAATTAAATAATAATTAGATAAGAAATATATATAAATATACAATATATACAATATAAATATATATATATATATATATATATATATATATATATATATGTAAACATATATAATATATATGTTTATATATATGTATGTATGTATGTATGTACATGTACATGTATATAACAAAACTTTTTGTGGTTATGATAATTTATTTTTGATGATATGGCTACGTTTAGTTATTTTTCAATCTTTTTTGGAGTTCCTAAACAGTTGGTCAGTGTTTATGGATGTGGGGACACCTGGGCCTGTAGAGCCTGACCGACTGGTCAATGTGTCTCGCTGCATAAGTTTATTTTCTCATCGTACACTTAATATTCAAGGTAGTATGTTAGAACTAAATCGTCCATCTGTTTTGCGTGCACTGTTGTTTACAGTAAAAACTCCAAACGACTCACCTCATGAGTTTATTTTCTCATCGTACACTTATTAGTTAAACTAGTATGATGTTGAAACTAAATTCTCCATCTGTTTGGCGTGCATTGTTGTTTGCAGTTAAACTTCAGACCACTAAGGAACATATTATGTTGTTAAGACATGTTCTTAAGATAGAAGATAAATAACAATAATCATAGTCTACTTATATTATATTGGAAATACAACTAAATAAAATGCACCTGCATTAATTGTATCTATCATTTCAATATCCTAAGTAGAATAGCTCATAAAAAACACTCACTGTATATTGAGGGCATCCTCTATATTCAGAACAATAAGGACATTTGTTCTAGTCCCATACTTTAGTAATATTTTAGTCTAATACTTTAGTGTATTATACAACCTCTATATTAAGGACACTTGTTCTAGTCCCATACTAATATTTTAGTGTATTATACAACCTCTATATTAAGGACACTTGTTCTAGTCCCATACTAATACTTTAGTGTATTATACAACCTCTATATTAAGGACACTTGTTCTAGTCCCATACTAATACTCTAGTCCCTATACTAATACTTGTTCTAGTCCCATACTAATACTTTAGTGTATGTATATAACCTCTATATTGAGGACACTTGTTCTAGTCCCATACTAATATTTTAGTGTATTATACAACCTCTATATTGAGGACACTTGTTCTAGTCCCATACTAATACTTTAGTGTATTATACAACCTCTATATTAAGGACACTTGTTCTAGTCCCATACTAATATTTTAGTGTATTATACAACCTCTATATTCAGTTCTACACTTAATTCTAGTCCCATACTAATACTTTTAGTGTATTAATATACATTACCTCTATATTAAGGACACTTGTTCTAGTCCCATACTAATATTTTAGTGTATTATACAACCTCTATATTAAGGACACTTGTTCTAGTCCCATACTAATATTTTAGTGTATTATACAACCTCTATATTAAGGACACTTGTTCTAGTCCCATACTAATATTTTAGTGTATTATACAACCTCTATATTGAGGACACTTGTTCTAGTCCCATACTAATACTTTAATGTATTATACAACCTCTATACTGAGGACACTTGTTCTGGTCCCATACTAATATTTTAGTCTATTATACAACCTCTATATTGAGGACACTTGTTCTAGTCCATTACTAATACTTTAGTATATTATACAACCTCTATATTGAGGACACTTGTTCTAGTCCATTACTAATACTTTAGTATATGCTAATTTAGTCTATTATACAACCTCTATATTGAGGACTTTAATACTTTAGTATATTATACAACCTCTATATTGAGGACACTTGTTCTAGTCCCATACTAATACTTTAGTATGTATACACACTTAATGAACCTTAGAAATTGTGCACATCTTCAGTAAGGGTGCCACATTTCAGTAAGGGGTTAAAAATGCACTTAGTGTTAATATGAGACTAGAACATGTTTGTAGAGTGTCCTCTGTGAGTGTTACAAATTTCTATTATTCTTTATTTTTTTTTTTCTATTAAAGCAAAAATTGAAACAGATTGTTCGCCATCTCCAGTTAAAGGAAATGATTCAACGAGCAAGATCACAGAGTAGATCTGATGATGAAGAGTCATCAGGATATGGTAGTAATGATGGATGGATGGATGGACAAGCAAGCCTGTCCATTGTTTTGTGGTTATAGATCCATTTCCAGGTATTGGTAGTGATAACAAAAAACAAAAATTCACTCTTGATTTCTTATCAGAGTCAGATCAAAAAGGTACAATGAATAGATTGACATTATAACAATAAACAATTGTAATGGATTTATGAATTATAAATAGACATATAAAATAAAGAAATGGACAGACAGTTAATATTAATGGAATACATTACGTCAATATATCATTTACTATAATCATGTATCCATGTAACAACACTGTTGTTATGACAATATGAAATGCTATAAACAAGCCACACACCTTCCCATCTAACTGGCGCTCACATCGCAAATAAGGGTTAAACCACAATGCATTCAGTATGACCATATGTCATAAACCACACCAGTTAACAATACAGTATATTATATTATTGCTCTAATGGTCAGTGCACCTGGTAGTGGCTTTAGCCTGTGGTCACTATGGAGACACCCTACACATAATGAACATGTATATACATGTATTAAAAGTACGTCTGTAATTTTAAACAAGTTAATATGCACCCGTACACCATGTAACGTCTCCAGCTAATATGTACATGGACATATGTACACATAGCAGTAAAGATTTTGGCATTATAATAATAATTATAATTAATGACAACATGTACATGTACATATGCACACTTACCAAGACAATGGTTGGTGTTATAACAGTTATTATGTAATAATGATGTCATGTACATGTAGTCCTCCTGTTTCTGTAATGTGTATTATCATGTTTCCATGGTTACAGATATTTTGAATGAAGATGATGTTGATCTAATACACCAACAACGTCAAGAAGTTTGTATTTAGAAAATATGATGATTATAGTTATTAGTATATTTATCTAGAGACTAGATTCTCAAACAAAGTCAATGGATCTTGCTCAATATGAAGAGTTTGCTGAAATGAGAAGAATGAACTTCAGTATGTATCTGATGTTTATCTATGGGATACATTGATGGATGGAGATTTGATGGATGAATGAACAGATGGATGGATGGATGGATAGTTGGACAAACAAACGTAGGAAGTGATCAGTGAACAAAGACGAGAGAAAATATAAACAGTAACTTTATCTGATTCTCTGATCATTCATCCATTAATTGTCTATATGTCCATTTATGTACCTACCTGTCCATTAATTCATATATCTGTTTATTTACCAATCAATTTGTTTTCAGATAAGAACACTGCAAAGTTTAAAGAGTGGCTAGATATAAATACACTTATACCATCTTACAAACCAAGTCAAGCTGTCATTGAGTTGTTTGGGTATCTTGCTTATGAAACTGTACAAGAGGTCAGTGTATGGACTAATATATATATACTAATGGATGTATAAACAAATTAATGGACACATGGATAAAGCAAATGGACATATAATTTATTGAATGGATGCATACTCTTCCCAAACCAGATTGTTGAGTTAGCTCTTCTGGTTAAACAAGACCAAGAGCCTAAGTTACATGATCCAACAAGCACCATAACACCTCTTACTAATGCCACGCCCATTCCATATGGTGCCACACCCACTTTTGTTACAACACCAGCAAGTATGACTGGTGGAGGTATTTCCTCTCCAGGATCACCTAAGAGTCCATTTTCATCAGGTGATTAATGATTTTAATTAATTAGATATGATTCTTAATTAATAGGAATATCCTCGCCCACTCAATTAATTATAAAAGCAAAACCACGAAAAAGGGGACGACCCTCCAAAGTAAGAATATAATGGAAAACTTGTACTATGATGATGACATCACTATGTGTCATAAGGTTTGGTTTAGGGTGTAGGTAATGGATTTAGATGATGTCATCATATATGATGACATCACTACCTGTCATTTAATGATGATGTCATCAGAGTGAAGTTACCATTAATGTGTAGCGAAATTTGAATTGGTACTTATTTCTTTTTAGACTTCAGTCAGTGAACTAGCTCCACCTACTGCCACACCCACAGCTATCCAACCAGCCCACATACATGAGGTGTTGAGACGTTGTACTATGGCCCCTGTAGGACCACACCTACCTTTAACAGTAAGAGTAAAACCCTATCATTATAAACAGTTTATATTATCTTTCATATCTTTTTAGTCTCATTTTATTAAACCAAGCTTCATCAATCGTACAATTTGTTTATGACATGTACATTTGTATTGTTATTGTGATATTAAGATACTTACCAAAATGTATAGAATTGTTAAAAAGCAGAAGTAAAGTAGTTAATTTATACACAAAGTGTCTAACTGATAACATTCTAAATTCAGAAATGAATTCAGAGACAAAAATTTAACTATACATCTAAAATTCAAAAAGGAAGTCCTAATTTGAATTCAAATTTTGTTTTAAACAATATCTATACCAAAACCATCCAATGAACTTCGTGTCTGAACTGTTTTGGTATCATACAAGTTTAAAATAAAATTTGAAACATTCACATATATCACATCAAAATTAGAATTGTGACATTAATATTATCACTTTTAATTGTAACAATATTTAAATATCTGAAACATATCAGATTTCAGTTAATAAAATGTTGTTAAAAATGAGTACATATTATATATAAATATATTTGATAAATACTATTATAATTATATAATACATTTATATTAGGTTTAAAAGATATATTATTATGTAACTATATCTGTCAAATCATGTGCAAACTGGGTCTTATACTGGTCTAACCGGTCTATCCACTTTTCCCAGTAATAATGACACTGGGTGGAGTCAAGGATATGGGTGTGTGCCTGTGCACCAGTTGGATACACTACGGCTATCAATACATTCTCCACCTACATTGAGATAAAATCTCTTTATAGCGGACATTAGGAGATTTTAGACACTGTCCTTATAATATTGAGGTGTCCTCAATATTAAGGCTGAAAATCGTGGTTAATGATGTAATCATGTGTCATGTTACATTATTAACTGATCCTTATAACATAAAGCTTAAAACCTAAAAATAGTAACATATGATGGCTTGTTACTATTTTTAGAAGCTATACAGTCATATGGAGAACGACTCTAAAAAACAGTTCCAGATTGTTACCATGGTGATCCAATTCTACCTAATTGCAGTACTGAAATACACATGTATGTATAACAACCACCCATCATGCATAACTCCACCCACATTACCTTAAAAGGATATCTACTGTCGTTGTTAATAGCTCCAGCATAGGCCACTGTTTGTAATGGATAGTCATAAAGGTCATCTAATGTAGGCTTGGGTTTAATAGAAGTTTTCCAATCGATAACATGTAACTGATCTCTGGAGAGAGAGGGGAGAGAGAGAGAGAGAGAGAGAGAGAGAGAGAGAACAAACATAAACAATCATAGAGGAACTAGAAAATAAATCCAATCTTTATAACTAACCTGTACTTTGCTATACAATCAACTGTACCACTATAACCCAACTCATCATGTTTGATCACACCCTCTGTTACCATGACTTCAGATATCTGATCCAAGACACTTTGAATACTTTCCCAATAACGATAATTCTTATAAAGTTCTTCATAAGAAACAGTATTAGTCGGAGATAAAGAAGAACGGAGAGAAGAGAATCCTTGATCTAATGAGTGCAACATACTCCATTCATCTTGATATGATAGTTCAGAAGAAGAAGTGGTAAAAGATGATTGGACTTCAATGTTATTAGAGTTACTAATAGTATTACTAGTTGTCTTGTTAATAGTACCATTTGATACATGGTGTATTGGTTGAAGTTTGTATGTTACGTCTCCTCTCTTTCTTCTTCTCGCATTGTATGTACTGGAAGGGTGTTTGGATGTCTATCTTGTAATTTATCTTCAAGTAACTATAAAATAATGATCTGTTATATCTCTACATCATAGCAACCAATGTTAATTATATTGTATATGTATATTAGAAATTCTAGAGAACATCAGTACTTACCTTAGGATTAGACTCATACCTATGTGTTTAGTGAAGCGAATGTCTGGGTATGAGGCTAATCTAAGGATAAGTTAGTTTCACTTAATGGGAAAATAGATGTCCTTTTTCACATTAGGCAAGTGAGATCTGGACATGAGACTTAGGATAAAGTTACATGTAAATATATTTACAATAGTGACCTTAAATATGTACATATACATGTAACAACCATTACATTAGGGTATGTACATGTAACATCCATTACGTTAGGGTATGTACATGACATACCTTGATGTGATGATTGTAACATGTACATACCCTAATGTAAGGTTGTTACATGTACATACCTTAATGTAATGGTTGTTACGTTATAATCATCACATTAAGGTACTCCTTTCTTTCAATGTTTGTACCTTATGAAACTTTTTTCCACTTTGTATTACTTCTTGTCTCCATTCCTGATATCCTTTCTCTCCATATTCCTGTATCATACTCTGACGCCAGTTATGTAAACCAAACCAGCTGTTACGTGGCATAGTATCTCGTAAAATGGTAGTAACACTCGGCAACTTGTACTTCTCTTGAGAAGGTGACCGAAAAACATAATATCGACCATCTCTGCTATCCTCTTTATTGATATAGGTATCTGGAGCAGCTGAAAATTACAAGAAAGGATATCATATGAGAGACACATTTCTATTAAAGATGTGGGTATTCTACTGGTATTGCAATGCCATACTTTAATGTGAAATTAATACTGTCTAGGACCTTATTCTAAAATTTGAAACCCACATGTAATTCATGTTCCATTGAATAATGGTATCCATTACTGTGAGGATGAGCTAATGTGTTCTATGAAATGATACTAAGTAGATGTAGTAGATATAATAATGTTCTTCTTAACATTGTATTAGATAATAGAGAGTAGTAATTCTATGAAATTGATATGCCAATATTGCTATTAAATGAAGTCATAATAAGGTTACATGAAGTACATATACATTGTACATATATATACACAAGTAGGCCATATATTATAATATAGGTTATTAATATACAATATAATGACAACTATACTATGACAAGCTAATAGATGTTTCTGTTAACTAGACTATAAATGTTACCAGAAATCTGAGAGTCTGTAATAAAAAAGAGGCTTTAATTTGGTGTTATTAAGTCAATTAAACACATCAGTAACATCAGTGTAATGAGTACATAATATGACAATGTTAGATGTACATGAATTAACACGGAACCAACTAACCTGTTGGACAATTTTCATTATTACTGCTATATAGATCATTAAAATTTGTATGTTGTGACTTCTCTTGTTTATAAGTATTTTCATTAAGTTCTGCTACAGGAGGTTTGATCGAGTGGAATTGGCCGAGAAATGGGTAACTTGTACGTGGTGGTTTGTTGTTGTCTTCTACCTGAGCATCAGAACAAGACACTTCTTTTTCTTTCTTCTTTTCACCTTATTACTCTTTGTTGCATACCCAGCCAATGGAGGGAAGCTGGAGGCAGTCTGGAGTAGTGGTAGTTTAGCTCGACCCACTGCTAATTGTCCAGTTGTCTTGAAGTAGAGAGCTGGTACATAACGCCTCCAATTGATCCATGCCCGCCTCATTGTTATATCACTCAGAAATGAGTTGATACAACACTGCTGCTCAGTTCTGACAGCAGTCTCCCTCCCTTTCTTATATGCAAAACCAAGTCACTAAAGGGTTAATTATTGTGTTACTTATCGTAGCTCAGTATATTTATCCGTGTTATTTCCGTTCATCTTAACAACCAGGGTAGCAACGTTTTCAGTCCATTATGGGAAAGGACTATTATGTTATTTTAGGCATCACAAGAAATGCCTCATTATCTGATGTACAAAAGGCGTAAGCTCCTGATAACGAAGACAACATTGAAAATGATTTTATCTTTATCTTTGTAGATATCGTAAATTAGCACTCAAGTATCATTCTGATTGTAATAAGGATCCTGGTGCTACAGAAAAGTCAAAAGAAATAGCAGAAGCTTATGATGTATTGTGTAATGGTATGTAATACTTTATCATGATTCTGTGGTATCTCATGTCTATGTTCATTAATAGCATCTAGAAAAGCTATTTATGACAAGTTTGGAGAAGAAGGTTTGAAAAGAGGAATTCCTAATGCTGAAGGAGGTACTGAACGAAATTAGTTAATACATGAATGGATGGATAAATAGATGATGAATGGATTAATGAACAGATAAATGGATGAAATGATGTTTAATTTTGTTATCTGTATTTACTACAGAATTCTCAGAGGGTTACACTTTTCATGGAGACGTCAATAGAGTTTTTAGGAGTTCTTTGGTGAAAATAACCCTTTTGCAGGTTTGTCATCATTAATTCTGTTTGAACTCTTGATATTACATCTTTCTCTTGCTCTCTCCAGATTTCTTTCATCTTGAGAATAACACTGATATTGATGGTCATGTCACCTTTGGTGGTCTCAAAGGTCGTGCTCAACCCAAACAAGATCCACCTGTTGAACGAGATCTACCACTTACATTAGAGGAAGTTTATAATGGCTGTACAAAGAAAATGAAAATATCACGAAAGGTAAGTATATGTTAACACTATTGTCATTATAGTAATGGTAGCTATCTAGTTCATATAGTATTGTATACAATACACATAGTTATGTACATGTATCTACTGGTATTAAAGGGTATGATAAATTAATGTACTAGTTATCCTATATACTTGTAGTGTATTATAGTTAATACATGTAGTGATGTTCACTAAGATATTGTGTAAGTTAATTGTTTTATTTTGATAGGTTTTAAATGATGATGGTCATACAACAAGTACACGTGAGAAAATATTAACAATTACAATACAAAAAGGTTGGAAAGAAGGTACTCGTATTACATTCCCAAAAGAAGGAGATCAAGGACCCAATAAAATCCCAGGTAACGACTAATATTACATCTATTTATCATCACACATAGTAATCATTCTTCCATTGTATGTACATGTACATAACTACATGTATTAGCTCATACCTTCATTAATTCATTCTAAATTTTCCATTCTCATAGCTGACATTGTCTTTATAATAAAAGACCAACCACACCCCCAATATCATCGTGAAGGTCCTGACATTATCTACCAACCTATCATACCACTAGTCACTGTAAGGACATATAATATCTCTAACAATATAACAATATACTTGTAACAATAATACTAGTAACATTAGTCATTATTTACTTTAATATTACTCTCTATTAACTTGTATTATCTCTATAGGCTTTGACAGGAGGTGCCATTGACTTAACCACTTTAGATGGACGTCAGATAAGAGTACCTGTTACAGATGTTATCAGTCCTGGTCATGAGACAAGAGTAAAAGGAGAAGGCATGCCTTTAGTGGATGATCCAAAGAATAAAGGAGACCTGGTCATACATTATGATGTCTCATTTCCTACTGTACTTAATCCACAACAGAAAACACTCATTAGACAAGCACTAATATAACATGACATATTATATTATTATAGTATGTGTATTTTTTTTAATAATAATATACACTTCTAAAATCACAATACAACATTGTCTATAGTATTTAAACTGATCTAACTACTAGACAACAAAATAGATTTCTGTTCTCTTTATACACAAAAATAAGATACTTATAAGTTCAGTCTTTAGTTTAAAACTAATTTAAATCACTTCAACTATTAACAGTTTTGAACTATATCCTGTTTACATAATATTGTTAGTATAATCTACTGTAATTAAACCACTGTGTCTATTACATATGATACTAGTGATAATAGTATTAAAATCATTAATGTGAACACTTATTATAAAAACTATAGTCACTGGATCATAACTAAGTGCTGGTAGAGTTTCTTTCTTTAGCCAGACTTTGAATATAGTGATGTTGTCTTGTGTAGCTAATAAATATTTATTAGCTACACAGGATCACTATTTAGGTCCTTATAATCTGAAGGAGATAGACACTGAGGAAGTCACAAGATATCACTACTTTTATCAATTTATCTTGTCTTTCAATAACTTACTCTTTATACTTTTCATTATCTTGTACAAATAATAAAAACAAATTTTAAACACTTTAAAATCAACAAGTGTTCAGCCATTTACTTTTATACATGTACATGCAGATATCATTCCATTTAGGGTTAATATTATATATATATATGTACAATCTTTAAAATTTGATGACAATTTAATATCTATATGATATTTTGCTCATATCATCTATGTAAATTATCATCGTAGTAACAAGTATAGTTCATCTTAAGTACATTTATCATGTGGATATATTACAGATTACAATTTGACTGTAATTATCAAATTTGTTGATTATAACATTAATAATAATATAGATCACACATACATTTATATGATCATTACACCAGACAATTCATAACAACTATTTCTATAATATATATGTAGAAGACAGAACAATGTATGAAGATCAAGTTTATCAATGCAGGCAAAAAATCTGTGATGTGTGTAATTAGTAAGTTTGTTTAATTTAAAAGATGTTACAATCTACAAAACGTATTTTAAGTTTGCATAGAATGTGTATTTTTTATAGGAGCAGTAAGTAGTCTGCATGTTTTAGAGATATCGTTGCTCTATCTCAGATGCAAGCCTTTCATCGAGACAATACGAGAGCGAAGACAAGAGACAATTGTCTGCCATGTGTATGGTTTAGTAGGCTTTGGATTATTTTTCCAGAAATCAAGAACATCATATAGTTGTTGTATAACATCACAGTTACGAGTTCTGAAATACTGCAGGCGAAAGTTTGGTACTTCAAGATAAATACCAATCTCAAACCATTTATGTGATATTTCAATTAATTCTTCAAATAATTGTATTGTTGTTAGTTCATTGGAAGAGGCTGGATAAGGAGCTAACCAGAGACTTTCATCCTCACTAGGTGCATAAAAAACAACACGAGGACGTATAGAAACAGGTAAGTTCACCTTTTTCATCTACAATAGCAACATGAGATTTATTGGTAGGTTGACAACATTTATCACCTCGGCAGAAGAATGCTTGCTCTGGAATTTGATCTTGTATTTCCTATTCTTGATTACTTCCTTTAAACTGTCTTCAAGTGTTTCTCGTATTTCAGGAAGATATTTCCTGAGGTCATCTACTCCAGCTGAAGAATGATAATGGACCTCAAGTCGATAAAATGAGTCAATTATTGTGATAGCAATGCGACGCATACGAGGTATTTTCAAACATAACTGCATTGTTATGAGGAGTTTTAGAGGTAGGTCAGGATCGTCAACAAGTACCTTGTATCCTTTATTTGATAACAAAAACAACTAATGCACAAAACAATCCAGCAGGGACACATCCCTCTTGGAAGTGGTATAGCAATGAAGGTTTAGGAGAAATTTTTACTCAAGTTGTCGTGAGTAAGAGGGGAGCAAAAGAGCAGGCATGAAGAATCTTTCTTCATCTAACTTTGAGCAAATGTAGAGGAATTCAAAAATGTTGACAACCTTCTGTTTCTGTGAAAAACTCCTCGTCTGTAATGCTTAGTTGAAAGAAGTCTCTCAAAATTTGCAATGACACAATACCCTTCTTCACCATTTTCTTCATACTCCCCTCGATGTGGTGGATACATTTTCTCTGTAAGTTCAGTCACTTTGTCAAGGAGTACTTGTGGTGTGGTGAAGATTACATCTGGTAGTAAGTTGGGATAATAAAGGATAAGGTTTGTACTTTGGCAAGAAAGGTTAGAGCATCAATTACTTCATCTTCATTTTCAAACTGGTATCGTTGGGCTATTTCGTTTAACTTCTGCAAATGAGAAGACACAACGATTGAGTGCTTGACTTTCCTTTTGAAGTGCTAGCTCTAGTACATGCCATCGTATTGGATATCAACTTCTTCTGATATTGATGATCCAATACATTTTCTTAGCTCACAAATTACAGGATCATCAAATTTACCTTCTACAGCTTGTAGACCATTAACAGGATATATACACTGTTTGAAACTAGAATCTCGAAATATCACATTGCTTCTTAGAGCCAGAAAAACACTTCCACTAAATTTATTTCTTTTGTCCTCTATTTTTTCTTCAATTGTGTGATATTTTAAGTGCTTCCTGGTACTTATCATAGTAAGTACCAACTAAGGCTATCTGCATTTTAGCATCTGGTGTACAATGAAGTATTCGTGCTTGTCGCTTCAAAATTTCTTGATTAGATAGAGCATGAACACCAAGGCTAAGTTGTCGTCCATCACTTGTCTCAAAATCCATGGAAGGGTTATCTGATAATTTCTCTGTTAATTTGAAGACTTGGAGAATAACTGATGTATCTGGAATAAATGCTTGCAACACTTCATGAAATTGTGGCTGGCCTCCAGAGTCTACGAAATAGATCCATTTTTGTTGGCTGTGAGAAATGGATTCTGATTCTCCTACAAGGGTAATTAATTCAGAGATAGTTGTATCATCTACAACCAAATCTGGCTCCTCATTTTCTTTGTCAAGATATTTCATTTCACTTGCAATCATGTTCATTAGTAAAAGTCTCATCCATTAACTCCCACTTCTCTCCATCGATCTGTCGATATCGACCGGAACACACCGCACGTATTGATCGTTCAGCACAACGTGTACTAGCTGATGACTCCACTGCAATACTAAGTAGAAGACATTTGAGAAGTGTCTTACCAACACGAGGAGGACCTTGACAGAGACACTTGGTAAGATATAATCGTACTCTTCCACTTTTCAATGATTTTTCAACAGTAAATGCTCTTCTAGTTATAGAGTAAATATAATTTATTATAACTTATAAAATATTTTGAAAATACTTAAAATTGTGATTACACATCATGTGACATATATGATCTACATGAACACTAACCTATCAAATTCGAATATTCCCAAACTAAATAAATGATATCAATACAATTAATCAAAAAAAATACTAACTTTGCTAATTGAGGTTGTTTCCTTTACGTATATAATTTATACACAATAAAAATAAGTAAATTATAAAGTAATTACTAACTTTAAAAACTTGAAAAAATTGCCTATTTGAAGATAGATACACATAATTATTATATTATATATATTATATATATAAACGAACATCGAGCACTCTTCATATTAGATATGACCTATAGATTATATATATATATGCAAAAAAGGGACCACTTCTCTTAAAAACATTTGTGACCTGATTTGTAAACAAACCACTGTTAAAACATATCAAAAAGCAGTTTTACAATATATAGAATAGTTTTTACATTATAGCAACTGTATGTATACAAAACTAAGATGTTTGACATATTTTAACAGTGGTATGTTTACAAATTAGCCACAAATGTTTTTGACAGAAGTGGGCCCTTTTTGCAAATCAGGTCACAACACACACACACACACATATATATATCATTTACCAACCTTGTCATATCTGGGCGTTTCCTATTAAAACAATAATTTACATGTACATGTAAATTTGTATCATTGAATCACTAACCTTGCTGATTCCATACCTATCCTAATAGTTAATTGATCATATATATTTACTTATACAGAATCATTGCTAACCTTTTCCAAATCTGGGTGTTCCCTATTAAAACAATATTGTACATGTACATGTAATTGTATCATAAAACCACTAACCTTGTCATTTCTTGATATATACTAAAAGTAAATTGGTCATATAAATTTACTTAAATTTATACAAAATCACTGCTAACCTTGCCAAATCTGGCTGTTCCCTATTAAAACAATAACATACATGTACATGTAAATTTATATCATAGAATCACTAACCTTAGCAATTCCCGAAGAGCCTAATAGTAAATTGGTCATATAAAATTTACTTAAATTTATACAAAATCACTGCTAACCTTGCCAAATCTGGGTTTTTCCTATTAAAACAACAATGTACATGTAAATTTGTATCATTGAATCACTAAACTTTGCCGATTCCAAACTCATCCTAATAGTAAATTGATCAAATAAATTTAGTAAAATTTATAAAAAAATCATGCTAACCTTGCGATAGCTGGGTGTTCCCTATTAAAACAATAATGTACATGTACATGTAAATTTGTATCATTGAACCACTAACCTTGCAAATTCCCTGATACATCCTAATAGTAAAATGATTGTATAAATTTACTTAATTTACATAAATCATTGCTAACCTTTTGAAATCAAGGTTTTCCATATTACAACAATAATGTACATGTACATGTAAAAAATTTGTATCATTGAATCACTAACCTCATTGATCCCAAACTCATACTAATAGTAAATTGGTCATATAAAATTTATACAAATCACAACAAACCTTGACAAATCAGGGTGTTCACTATAAAAACAATATTGTACATGTACATGTAATTGGTGTATCATAAAACCCACTAACCTTGCAAATTCCTGAAAAACATCCTAATAGTAAATTGATTGTATTTTAACATTTTACTTAAATTTTATACAAATCACTACAAACCTTGCCAAATCTGGTTGGTCTCTATAAAATAATATTACACATTGACATGTAATTAAAATCACTAACCTTGCAAATTCCTGAAACATCCTAATAGTAAATTGATGATGATATAATTTTGCTTAAATTTACACAACATCACTGCTAACCTTGCTAAATCTGGGTGGCCCCCTATTAAAACAATAATGTACATATGAATGTAAAATTTGTATCATTGAACCACTGACCATGGTAATTCCTCATTCATCCTAATAGTAAATTGATCATATTAAATTTACTTAAATTTTATACAAAATCACTGCTAACCTTGCCAAATCTGGTTGACTTAAATGTTTCCTATTATAAATTAATAACAAGAAATAAAAAAAAAAACATAATAATAATAATTATAAAAAATCATCCTAAGATTATTTTTAAAGAAAATCTGTTATATATAAACTGTAGTGGGTAAGACATGGAGAGTTATAAAAGTTGCAGTACATTACCAGTGTACTAGAAATGCTTCACTTTTTTATAATAACTATTAGTCACCTTTCATTGTAACACTCAAAGGATTCATAATCATAGTTGTTATGTACCTTGGCAATCAATTGGGAGTTTAATGTAATTGATCATGTTTAAAAGAATCATACAATTTAATAAAAACATATCCTTGTCATAACATGTGATTTTAAAACAATCTTAGGACTTAAAATATTTAAATATTTAAATATTAAATATGAAAATCAATGTATGGATGATGATAAAAAGCAAGGAATAAGAATAAACTACTATGTTTCTTTGTACAATATAATAACTATTATTATTGTATTATTATATATTGTATAAACACTACTTTATTACATCATATATTGTGGGAATGTACTCTAATTATTGTTATCATATTGTTGGGTTTCTTAACAAAACTTATCTCATCATAGAAACTACTACATAGTATCTAAAAAGGGAGTAAAACAGTAGGCTGGATGAGGGTAGACTGGGCTAGACATATAAATAATGAATTTTAGATAATATCTGTATAAACTATTGACACAATCAGCTTGCCAGATCACTTCATTTGTGATTAATTATTTTTACAGACTTTTTAAAATTAAGTATTGTAGTGCTCAATGTGAAAAGGTAATGGAATTGAACTTTCTTCTATAGTAACAGTAGTCCATCACTTTAAATATATTCAGGTTATTAATAATTCATATTTTATTAGCTTGAAATGCTCTACATCAATACAAAAGTCTCTTATAATAGATTTTGATGTTTGTTTGGATTGCTGCATCTTGTAATGATATCAGGTCATGTCTCTAAGCAATGGTGCATCATGTTCAAAAGTGGCCAAGTGGTGTTTATTAAATGTCTCAGTATGTTTATCATTTTTATGCAATGAAACAAATTTGTGTAAATCAATCATTTTTACAAATGATATAAAATTTTACTTTTATATATATAATATATATATATATATGATATATGAATATATATATATATATATATATAATATATATATATATATATATATATATATATATATATATATATATAATATATATATATATATATATATATATATATATTGAATATATATATAATATATATATATATATATATATATATATATATATATATATATATATATATATATATATATATATATATATATATATATATATATATATATATATATATATATATATATATATATATATATATATATATATATATATATATATATATAAATATATATAAATAAGTGCATTTATGAAGCAGGGGATTATACATTATCTGTACTACCTGGGAATACAGCCATGCACTGAGTTTATTGTAATTGGTATTATTTTAAAACTTTATTGAAATCTAGATTGCTTCAATTTTAGATGAAATGGGACATTAGTACATTTTATTAGACAAAATGGCTATAAACTGATCAATTATGAACACTTAATGTTAGAAACACTACAATTATGAGTGCACAAACAAATTTACATTATCTTAGTACATTAGACATCAGTCTCTAACAAATATAGACTCACTAACCTTTGTTGTTCTTCTTGATCTTGTTCTTCCCTAATATTACAATATATTAACATACATTATATAATCATAAATTACTAACTCATCTAGTTGTTGTTGTTCTGTTCTATTAACAAAAACAATGATAATTACATAATATATAATTATATTAACCTCAACATTAACATATCTAGGTGTTCTAGCTCCATTCTAATTAATAAAATGTAATAAAACAACAATAAGAAAATTAATATAATTGACACCTTACCTTTGACGCTCTTTTTGTTCCTGTTCTATCCTAAAATAATGAAATAAGGTTACATGTCAACAATAGAATTATTAACCTTTCCATTTCCTCATAATCTTTCCTAAATAATGAAGAAAAATAATTTATTAGGACATAGAAACACTTACCTTTCAATTTCTTCACTGCATGTAAGAATTAATAAAGAACAATAAAAAATGTAGAAATGTTAAATATAATGTAATTGGTTACTGCAGCCTTTTTTGTACAATATAATAACTATTATTATTGTATTATTATTATATTGTATATATAAAATACACACTACTTTATTACATTATATATTGTGGAATATATTGTTATCATAGTGTTGGTTTCTTAACAAAACTTATCTCATCATAGAAACTACTACATAGTATTTGTAAAATAGAGTAAAACAGTAGGCTGGATGAGGGTAGACTGGGTTAGACAAACCTAATAACTTTTCTACATGTTTTCTTTGCTTGTAATACTCTAATACAAACTCCTTAGAACACACTTTCTCCTTTGTTTGCATTGCTGTATCTTATAATGATATCATGTCACTCTAGGGTAGTCTGGTGTTGCTGATATCCTTTGCAAAGAGAGGAAGGGTCTGGAGGCAAGTACATATAGGACTTGTACAGCCTGCAAAAATCTTGCAGGCCCCAGAAATGCTTTGTACCCTTCATGAGCTTTTTCACTTAACACCTATTCCGAAACAATAGCTAAGAAAGTCCTTGAAGCTGTTGAAAACTCTGCTCTAAAGCATACATGACACGAGGCACTGCTAATTAGTAAAAGATAAGGCTAGTTAGTAAAGATAGTCTGTGCTTAAAGATCATTACTACAAACTAGCATATATCATAACAACCGCTTTTGCATTTTCACTCTCTTAACAGATATTCAGGTCTAAGAATTGCTCTGCTAACATCCATATTCTTAATGTACAAGTCCTACATGTGCTTGTCCACAGATCATTTCTCTCTTAGTGAAGGCTTGGCAATGCCAGACTATCTCTAAGCAATGGTATATCAAATTCAAAAGTGACCAATCATAAAATTACTTTCTATATTCCTAGTTTCCTAGCTATAGTTTAGGTTATATACTACTAATATTATTATAATATTGCATACTATCTGATATTCTGTGATATTTCCATCTGCCATTGTTATTGATATCTACTTACTCATTATCATGAACTTCCTCTTCGTCATCTTTATCATGATGGCTGATGATAAACCAACAGAAACACAAACACAATGAAAAATTAGATAATGAAAACACTAACTTACAGTTCAAATTTTGTTCTCTTGACTGCCACTTCTTTTCTTATCATCTTCATCAGGCCTGTTGCTAGCCATCTTGATGGATGCGACTGACAAAACGTGGATGAGATGGGTGAGGTCACTTGAACATTGATTTGATTAAGTAACCACTAACCAGTGTCAGCTGGTATTATCATATCTATCCAGTATCTACTATCAAGGTTCTTGTTACTTTAAACTATTTATTGGACAATATCTACCAGCTCTCTGTACGAAGATAGTCAGATACAGGTCAGTCTTACCAGGAAACAGGACTTTTATGAGAGTCAAATCCAAATTTATAGTACGTATTTGTATAATGAAGTACATTATAATAAAATGGTCAAGTCCTTAAGAACTCAGGCAGTGTATTTAATATACAGTCCATTGTAGATATGGTGACCCACTCTTTAAACTTGAGGGGTCAACACAAGTATCAGAATGATATATGAATGATTTTTCTGTGCTTACAAAATTTACTGATTTTCTATTTTTTCCAGTGACTTCAGACAATATTTCATATCTCAACACTGACAATATATGAGATATCTGGCTCATTTTGGACCTCTCATGGAAAAACCCAACCTCTTTAAAGTAAGGTCTAGTACTATGTTGGTGGTCTCTAAAATTAGCCCTTCCTCAGACCCTACATGAGACTAAATAGCCTGGCATAATCATATGATTGGAATGTTAAAATTTTAATAGAGAAATTAAACCTCAACTATTAGACTATAAGTGTAATTTGTAACTGATGGAAAACCATTACCATTTTCATGATGTAGATGTTGAACATTTTTATAATGTTCATGTACTCCATATAATCAATCCTAGTACATGTAGTACATGTACTATTATTAAAGATAATAATGACTGGGTTACATTCTATTATAATTATAAGCTAACGTCCATGTATTCCCAGGTGAACAACTTGGTGAGGTACCTTACTGTATAGATTGGTTCAATATATTTCATTCTTGTGATACTTCAATTCAAGTATTCTCTCATCTTTTTCTTTACAACATAAACTTCCATTCTACAACTTTAATCCTTTATATAAAGGTCACTCAAATGTCTCTTATATCAAGTGGACATTTTAGAAGTTACTCTGTCAGTATTATCTATGTATACTCTGGTATTTATTATTTATTTAAATATTTCTGAGAGATTATATACAGAATTTGTGTAGTTTGTGAATTTTTCAAAGAGAGAAGTGTTCTACTAGTTAGAAAAACATACATAATAGATTGGTCCAGTAATATAATTTATTTAATATTAATAATTATTGATTTTGTTTATTATTAGGATACTCTTGTATACTATAATGATGTTATTCTAGAATGTAAATATTACAATACAAATATTCATTAATATATTTGCATAATATTATATTAGTTATTGTTATGTCTAAATATAATATGATAGACTTTTTATATCTAGTATTATAATTTGTTGTCTTTTTCTAGGTACATAGCTATGACATGACTCGGATTAAAATAGAATGTCAATTGTTCAATCTCTCTCATTGTTGCTATAGCAACCAGTATACTGATAGAGTAGATGTCTTATTAAGATAAGTAATAGCCAAAGCAGTATATTTAGTGGGTGTATACATGTACATGTACATAACTTTAATTTATGTGTAAAATAATTACTATTAGTTCTTGTTAAGATAATATCAATGCAGTTTGTAAATGATAATTGATTTACTTAGCAATACTTACATAAAGTAATAATAGGGTCCATTATCTTGGTAATATCTCTATAGGTATTGACAGGAGGTGCCATTGACTTAACTGCTTTAGATGGACGTCATATAATACGTACCTGTTATGGATGTTATCAGTCCTGGTCATGAGACAAGAGTACCATTTTGAGTTTCTAGAATTTCTTTAGCATCTGACACGAAATCTATATAACAGTATAATCCATTCCCTTTAAACATAGATATACAGGAGTAAGTCTGAAGTGACACTTCATATTAATATTTTTACACCTCACTTGAGATATTTTGTTAATTTTGAAATTGTTAGGTTGAGCTCCATTGTGTCTTTTGAACATGAGGATAAACTCAAACTGCAGGACACAATGATGTTGTAGGGACCCTCATAACCAGGTTCTAAAAGAGGTGGGTCACTGCATCCATCACAAGGTATCACTTCTTTCACATGTTTTCTTAACTCATCTTGCTTCTTGAATACTTCTCTCCTTGTCTTCTAAGTCTTGAACAACATATTTGAAGAATGGTGTAAAATCAAATGAATCAGGTTCTTTATCTAACCACATTTGAAGAACTTCTCTGTTTCTCTCAGTATATTCAGCAAACACTATCTCTGATGCATATGGTATAGCACTATAGTGATATACTGATATAGGACCACAACCAAAATCTAGTACTTTCAGATCAGCAGTAGTAGTTCCATAACATTGGAACAAGCTATGTAGAACCTTTAGTGGGTGAGAAAGCCAAGCTATGACTTCAGTATAATACTTTAGGTTGTCTTATGGGTCATTAGTTAAAGTAGGCGTGAAAGTGTATTCATGGCTAAGAAAATCTGCTACTCCTGCTGCTCTGACCTAAGCAGTAAACGCAAAGATCACGTTATTATAAGAAACAAGAACGATGAATGTTCTTGTATATACTCTATAGTTGTAGATATGCTAAACAATGAGAAACTTGAAATGAAAATTCACCAAAAAATAGACAAAGTCTTTTGTAAATCCTGCTGGAGAATTCTAAATAGATATTCAAATGCACTAATTACTTCTTTTTGTTTCTCTTTGAGAGTAAATTAATCCAATAATTCTTTGGCAACTTCTATCAATTTAAAGACAACGTTTGCGCAGTAGATATTCAATTTAATGATATTCATATTTCACACTACCTCTAATTGCATACCAACACCTTCGCCACATTCCTTCAAGTCTGACCAGACCTACATTCACTTGAAAGTAGGTCTGGGGACGAGACTAGACTGGAACAAGCCATATACGGCCAAGCTGAGACTTCAGTATAATACTTTAGGTAGTCTTGTGGGTCAAATTGAGTATGATAATCCTTCAAACGCAATCCTTAGCAGCCATGATTAACAATTTTAGTTTATACAGTTAGTTATTAAAATAGCAGGCTCCTTTAGTTAATAAACTGTTTTATAACTATTATTTTAAAATTAATTGCTAAGAGCTAATAATCAACATAGTGGGGTAAACTAATAATAACTAGTATGAATTAATAGTAGTCTTTTTGTTTCTAAAGTTCAACGCCTTCTGTGTCACTTTTTAGTGGCATCGCAAATATTGAAGCTACAGGATTTATAGTTCCTGGAATATTTAACTCCTCGTGTGGTTTACGAGAAATATTCACATCAGTGTACCCATTTCTTTGAAAGCAGATGTAAGTAGGTCTGGAGTAATATAAAGAACTGGAAATAGCTCTTTTCCACATAATAATATCCTTGAGTCTCACACTCAGCATCAAATATGACTAATTTTCCACCTGTTTTAAGATACTTTGTTAATTTCGTAACAACTTGATTGAATTCTTCTTCAGTACTTGCTGCTGCTGATAAACTTAAACTGCACAGAATGATGTCATAAGGCCCTCATAGCCAGGTACTAGAAGAGGTGGATCACTGCGTACATCACAAGGTATCACTCCTTTCACATGTTTTCTTAACTCATCTTGTCTCTTAATAACTTCATCTTCTCCTTTGCCTTCTAAGTCTTGAACAACATATTTGAAGAATGGTGTAAAATCAAACGATTTGGATCTTTATCTATCCACATTTGAAGAACATCACGATTTCTCTCAGATATAGTCAGCAAATACTATCTCTGATGCATATGGTGTAGCACTACACTGATATACTGGTATAGGACCACAACCAAAGTCTAGTACTTTCAGACCAGCAGGATAGCTTCATAAGATTGGAACAAGTCATGTAGAGCCTTTAGTGGGTAAGAAAGCCAAGCTGAGACTTCAGTATAATACTTTAGGTAGTCTTGTGGGTCAAATTGAGTTTTATAATCCTTCAAAACGTGGTCCTTTGCAGCCATGATTAACAACTTTAGTTTACACAAGTAGTTATTAAAATAAAAAAACCTTTTTAGTTAATTAACTATTATAATAGTATTGGTTATCGATAGCCATTTTATAACCTGTCATTAATAAATGTTAAACCACTGATCAGGAACTATTCTCATGTTGTGGTTTCTAGTAAAAATATAGCAACTGATTAATTACAAGTGATATAGTGGTGGTTATCTTGCATGCAAGCAAACCAACTCAGTGTACTTTTATAATTATGAACATTCTTCAAAAAACATATTTATTAATGATATTATATTGAACCACTAACATCAAGAATTATAGTTTATTTGTGTGTCAAAGTGGCCATGATAGGCCTTCAAATCAATATTATTTATAGTTATTTTGAATTACTTGTCAAAACATCTCTTAAAACTGATTTATAGATTTAATATATAGATAGACTACTTTATGTAATCCATGTGAAAATCATTTGTAGTATAATTCAGTATAGACGTCACTGGCTAGCAGTTTATAACAATCCACTCCTTTAAACTATCTAAAATGCAAATCCTTACAATATCAACAACATTCTAAAGTATACTGTAAATTATTATATATTTATTTTAAAGAAATTTATCACAGTTCCCTTAAATTTTGTCAACAAATATTATATCATATAACTTATTATAATAGTACAATCGTAACTTAGTTTAAATTTTCACACCAACTGTAACAATACGAGCCACAAAATTACCAGATTCACTGATTAATTGTGTTAGCTCAGCATCATC